>NC_090879.1:3819229-3824229 GCF_036669935.1 Montipora foliosa
TTTGTTCGATATTTTAGTTTGAGCTTATATGGCAATTGATTGCGCTAAGCGTTGCTAACCTAAATTTTTTTTCGCCGGCGAGCGAACTTTCTCTCTGAATAAAGCAAAAAAAAGTGTTTTTGTGGAAAGTTTGGATCAATTTTGACGTTTTGAAGTACCGGTACTCGAAAAGATAAGAAATGTCTTTGTGATGACTTCGTCTGTCTGACCACCAGGTGTTACACAACATTGCATCTTCATCTTCTCATATCCAATGCGCGCTCCTGGAATAGTTCTTAATTATTCTTTACTTGTATTAAATGCTGATTGTAGGTATAGTGATCAAATTTTGGTTTGAAATCATTGAAATCAAGGCTTCTCCCCGAAAGGCGTACCCAGTCCCTTCTCCATGCCGCCTCTGTTTTGAAAAAATTGCAGTGCAACGAATCGGAAAGGTAGAAGTAAACACTTCCTCCTGCCGAAAAGCCTTTGCGCGCTCCAATATTTATTTCGTAACCCTACGTTCCATCCACTGCGAATAGAAAGAAAAAAAAAAGTAACCATTGGATATGAGTGTGTTTGATGTTTGAGTTTTATGGAAAGCAACTCGAAAACGGGGAGTTGACGGGCGCGATTGACTGCCTAGCCAGTTACGATAGCAACACTCAATCGCACGATCGTTCTTCACTTAATTATTACTGAAAAAGGTATATTATAATAATTATTCAACTGAAATTTTATCATTGCTTTAATATCTGTTTTCAGAAATAACACGCGTTGTGGGAAACAAGAAAGGAATCCTGACGCGCCAACGACAACCGAAAGCTGCTGCTCATGTCTTGCGCATGCGATACTTAAACATCTCAACCAGAAGTTGGCGGAGTAACGATGCTAATGATGTGGGCGTGACAGGAGTCAATAGCCGTTAAAAACACAATGTGGCACTGAAATTGACCCTTATTCTAATTGTAATGAAGTGATTTCTCTGTTTAAAGAGAACAGGTTATTTTGGTGTGAAATCCTAAGCTTTTTAGGAAGCAACCTGTCTCGTGTGTCAACATTTAAAAAAAACACAAACATTGAAAATTTCATGACACCGAACTTTTGCAGGTGATTGTAAGATCGTGGCCGCGTGGCCTAATGGATAAGGCGTCCGACTTCGGATCGGAAGATTGGGGGTTCGAGTCCCTTCGTGGTCGATTTTTTTTTTTTTTTTACTTTTGTAAGTCCTGTTTTATAAAATAAAGCAATGTAATGAAAGGTAAAAAAGTTATTCCTTGGTTAAAAAAAGCCGTGACTCGAGTTATGCCTCAATGGTTCCACCCTCAGTGTTTTTGAACCAATACCGAAGTTAACCTCATGGCGGGAAGTTTGTTTGGTATGAACTCAGCAAAGATCTTGTTACCCGTATCAGTTTCTTTCGTCTCATTTTTCCGTGAAATCGAACCAAAAAGGAAAACGGACAATTCGTTGAAGACGGGAAACTGTCCAAATTATTCATATTAACCGCAGAAATTACGATAAGACATTTCCTGACTTTCAGGAATGACAGGTCTACAAATACTCTTTTGATTTGAAAAAAAAAAACCTCTTGTTGGAACTCTTCAACCGAGGTACGGAAGTTTGGTAGAATCAACTGAGGTGATAAAGCTGAATATTGACAAGTGTGCTCATAGCGACCTGAACTGGTTTGATATGCCAACATCCTTCAGCAGGCGTTTGCTAATTTTTCCTCCAATTATGGAATGTAGGACAGGGCTCTCAAAACGTCACCTTTCTTATCTCACTGCGCTATTCAAGTCGGCTGATACAACCAATTTTCATTGCTTTCCTCACCCAGCGATGCAGTACTACAGTGTGTTTAAGAAACCAACTCCGTTAGCTCTTGAGGCGAAGGCGGACTACAATCCTGAGATAAACCACTGAACATGACTTCTGTAAGGGATTTTGTGAGGTTCTCACCTTTAATCTTACGAGCGAAGACTATCAAAAACCTAGACAAAACAGGCCCCAGCCAACAAAGTCTGTTGCTTTTGCGAATGAGTTAGCTGACAAATGCATTTTAAAAAAGTGTTCTCATATGATAAATCGGAACCAGGAGCCGATAATTTGGGGCTGTCGTCAGATAATTTCTGCCGGAACCCGATAAAGCAACTGAGAATTGATACCAGATGTGCATCTTGTTAAGTTTTAATCGAATACTTAAACGCGCACCGGAGAATTTGGTTAAATTGTTCGTTGCAGTTAGGCTCACTTGAAGTTACTTAGAGGTCGAGATTCAAAACACGAATAGGAGACTACCTGGAACAAAAATTCACACATTTTTCCCGCAGCTTAAATCAGCTGAAGATTGTTTTCGTTTTTTAAACGATCATAAGCTATCACAATTTGTAGATCCGGCGTTGCCCCTGCCTTAGATATCTAACACCTGTAATAATTTGCAATAACACTTCTTTAACGCTCATCCTGCGGAAAAGGAAACAGGAAATTCTACTCAAGGAATAGATAGCAAAGGCACAATGTCTGAGGTGCAAATTGACCGTGGCGAGCCAGTCCAACACGGGTGGACAATTATTGAGAGCCAACAATTTGCATAATTTCCCATTTTGCTCGTGGCGGAATGCGAAATGATTGAGTGTCGCGACAGTAAAGGGATTCTTAGAGCATTCATCCCAGGCACTCAAGGTTCCGTTGAAATATCTGTTCTGATGGAATGTTTCCTACAATTTTTGAAAACTTTGCCTTTTCTTTTGTCGTGAAGTCGAAAACAAGTTACCGAAAGGCCCAACAGAACGGCAACCCTAATGGTAGTCCTTGGATCTTCTTAAGGGTTATTTTTTTACAATTATTACATTCAAAAAGGTCAGCTAGCATTTTTGGGAAGCCGATCGCAGAATGATTTCCGGTTCGGGCCTTTATTATGCATGCAGAATAAATTAATTATGCATTCGCGCTATTGTTTTGTAGAATAATACGTATACCCAAGGGAATCGAAAAAGTACATGGCCAATTTGTACTTACGGGATGAATGAAAGTGGATCTCATTTTCCTCTCTCTCTCCCTTTCTCTCTCTTTTTTGCTCAAATCGCTCACGTCAGTGCACCTTTTTGGCCCAGCTTTCCTCTATCTATTCCTTTCTCCGGTCCTTTTTTCCAGATCCCACTTGGCGTTTTCTGGTATTACAATGATACGTCACTCGCAGCCTGCCTTGAACACCGACCCACTGTAAATCTCTGGATTACTTGTCCCTGTTCTTGACCACTGAGCTAACGCGTCAAGTTGCTAATTCACATCTTGAAAATGATATATATTTTGAGTTCTGACTATTTACATAACAATTATAAGTAATTATATACATGTGCCGTGCACCTACCACAATCGAACCCACAAATCGTAAGTTACAGTTCAGCCTGAGATCCCTGTTTCACTGCTTTTCCTTCGTGCCCCGTGCTGCATACTTCTAAGTTCATTGCATGGAAGAGTCGTGTACCACGCTTCCAGTCTGATTGGTGCATCCTTCATGGGAAACTTTAAGTAATGGTCCGGCTAAGAAGCAGGCAGCCCAGCGGCAAAAGTACTTAGAAGCTGCTGCTCCAATCGAGGCATCTGATTGGCTAATATCGGAAAATGTCGAAAAAAGATGAGAAAAAAATGAAAAAAAAGCCTTTTTTGGATTTCTTCTTCCCCATGCCCTTGATCTCTGTCTCTCGGCCAAATTTGGGCATTGTTCTATGCGCCATTCGCCAATCGGCAAATGGCGCATAGAATCTTGACGATATTTACAAACATAGTTTTTGAAGGCATAATGATTTGTTCTACGAAACAGAATCTAATTTTTTAGACGGCAAGTCGATTACATTTTTCATTGAAATTCAAATTTCGCGCTTTTAGCTGCTTACACCAATGGGAACAGCCGAACTTAATTTGATTAAAAATGTTGGCACATTTTAACTAACCGACGCTATTGCCGCGGGCTATTGTTTTTCTGCCTGCTTCTTAGCCGGACCATTACTTAATGCACGCGTTCATTGCAACGTTTCCCTTCTTTTGAAGCAAACTAGTGTCTTCGTAATAATCAAGATGGCTACCGAAGTAATAGCGTCAGCAAAGTGAGATTTGAACATTTAGAAATTGTTTCTGCTTCAGTATAGCCGATCCCGAAAGGTGCATAGAGTGGTGCAAAGAACACAATTTAGTTTCGTCGTTACTGAAATGTCCAAAACCTGTGTGGAAATGCGGTCAGTGGGCAAAGACAAAGTGCATCGGGAGATGGATTTGTTTCGCGATGTTCAAGAAAACACTGCAATGGATAACCTTCAAGCCGCCGGAACTCATGATTTTCTGGCAGTGAGATTTCCTCGAAAAAATATTAGCCCTAGCGACCTGTGGCCGGAAAGCTTACGATTGCCTTCAAGACGAGGGCTAAAATCATCTCATATTTAACCATCGCTTACGCTTCGTCGACCCAGACAAACGAGTCCACAGCAGGGTATTGAAAACACATGGTGGGGAGTGAAACGAAGAATGCCTCGTACAGGAACATCCACGAATCTCTGCACTTGGAAGCATCATTGAGCATATTGCGCCGATCTCTACAAAGAGCGATAAAACGCAAAATCCCACTAAATGCACCGTTCGTGATCCTGAAATTGCCGTGCCTTTAGATATAGGAAAGGCAGAAAACATACACTATGCAGTGCTTCGACGAATTCGCAAACAGAAAGAAAGAACAACTCAACGAAAAAAAGAGCGGGTAGCCATTAAATTTGTGATAACAGTAATTTTATTTGGTCTGTTTGTTATGTATGAAAATCTGAATCTTATATTAGAACGATTGCTTGAAACTCCACTTTTTTCGCTTATTCTAAAATTGAAAAAATCGCTAAAACTGCAGAAAAAGTGCCAAAATGTCAGGAAAAATGTTCAATTTTCCGTATTTCAGTCAGAAATTCGACCGGTTTTTTTTTAACTCTATAGACTTAGAAAAAAACCTCTAAGAAGAAAGAATAAAGCGCCACAGT
>NC_090879.1:3829229-3884229 GCF_036669935.1 Montipora foliosa
AACTCAAGAGAAAATGATGGGATAGAGAAGGAGGCTTCCGCTCCAGCCCTTGGGATATGTCATGTCCACGAAAGTTATTTTTAGACTAGCGGAAGTCTTCCGAGACGTCCGCATGCAGGCCAACCTCGGTCCGATGTTTGAAAGAAAATATATATTCATCAGCCTTTCACGTGCGCCATCATTTTCTCTTTTCACTAATAACCTGAGAGCGAAGCAAGACTGGATGCGGACGTCTCAGAAGACAGACTTCCGCTAAAACAAAGACTACCGCTCGTCTAAAAATAACTTTCGTGGACATAACATATCCCGGCCAACGCCTTGAGCCTCCCTCTCTGTCCCCTCTTTTTCTCTTGGTAAACTGTATTGATGAGTGGCAAGTAAAGTGAGAAATTATCGTCGCTTGCTCAAGTAGTCCACATAACCTCAAGTATGGCCATTTCACATGTTGATGTCACCGAAATGTAACAAAATGTAAAATGCACGTGCAGAGTGTGCGGAGCATGCAAAGCCATTGTTTTGCGCATGCTCCGTCACTTACGTCTTCTTTGCTCAAGATCCCCTACATGGATTGAAACGTTGAAACCTTGGTTCGCCGGAGTCGCGTAAAAGTAGCCTACGTAGCAAGTGGTGTGGTAAATTTTAGAAGCTTCTTTCCACCGGGGTTGACTTTCGAGTGATCGTTTGAAAGTAAATGGCCACACGAAAAGCACCCTCGCGTTCTCGTTTGACTGCGGTCCAGGTTTTCGCGCGGCCATATTCAAAGTCAACCCCGGTGGAAAGAAGCGTCTACTTTCGATAAAAAAAGTGTAAAAGAATTTCTCCACGTATTCCCGAGTCACCATTGAAAATACATCATCTCATCCTTATTGGGAAAACAGTTGCCTCTAAAACTGTTACTTGAATAAACCTAATCACTTTAACCCAACTTTAATATGAAATAAAGAATTTTTTTAATGTCAGTGATATTGTGTCTGTTTCCTGGAAATGTCAAATTGAGCTTAAGCCTGGTTTACACTGTGACATAAGCATAATTAAGCATAAGCATAAGAAACATACTGCATAAGCTGTGTAAACCGGGGAGTGGCATAAGCCTAAGCATAACAAAAAGGAATCGTTTGCCATTTTTTACGCTTCTGCTTATGTTACGTTAATAACTGTGTAAACCGGGTGCAACACAAACGGCATAAGCATAAGACCGAGGTGTCTGCTGTTTTTTATGCCAGCGGATATTCAAGCTCATTAGTGCCTAAGATGGCGACCTCTGGCGACCGAAGGTACTGCTTTTTACGAGAAACTTGCTGGGGCAGTTTGCAATTTTACCTGCTGTCAGGTGAAATATATCCCGGCCTGAGATAAAATTCTCGGTCCGCTACCTGCTGTTCCCATACCAGATTATGAAAGTGACCTTGTTCTGATTGTTCTTTCCTCTTTTGGGAAATGTCCCTTAGCCAACAGGCCCCAGTTGTTCAAACGATGGATTGCGCTATCGGCCGGATAAATCACTATCCACTGGATAACTCAAATTGTTTTGCTAGTGTTTATCCACTGGATAGTGATTTATCCGGTGGATAGCGCTATCCATCGGCATGATCGTTTGAACAACTGGCCGGCAAGGACGTCTTTCTGATTTCTCGTTCTCTCTCTTTTCGTCGTCTTCTCCTACATAGCAGCAATGAAAGGAGGAGAATTTCTTCTTCGTCTACCATTTTGGAAACTTGGCTTGTCGCATTCTCCAGCGAGTTTTTTTTCTGGAGCTAACTGCGCTTGCTTGCTTTCTTGTTGCGTGCTTGTACAATAAGTGTGAACTTCGTTATGCTTATGCTTATATCGCCCCAGTGTAAACCAGGTCCCGGTTGTTCAAAAGCCGATTAACGCTAATCTCAGATTAAAAATAAACCAAGGAGTGTATTTCTCTACTCTCAAATGCTGTTCAAAGATGATATTCGGTAAAACTTTGAATTAGAAGAAGTCATTCTTCAAAAACAAAAATAAGGGAGAGAAACGCTAATCCTGGATTAAGTTAATCGCCTTTCGAAAAACCGGGCCCAGTCTTTAACGAACGACTAATATTTCGTAGGGATAAATTCACTTTTTAAGAGTTTTTTTTTTAAAGGCAATTTTGGAATGCAGCTTATTAATCCGCATAAAATCAAAAATGAACAAACAATATCCAAGAAAAAATTATGATAAATAAAGCATCACATATATGTGACTGAAGAAAATCAGCCTGAAAAAACGTGACGTGACAATTGATGCTTGCTTTACCACTGTGACAAACGAAGCCTGTCACAAAACTGGATTGTAATTTGTAACTGTGATTTTGTTCCAATTTCCTTTGTGCAGTTTATTTTTGGATAACCAAGTTGTTTTTATGCAACCAATTGTCTAATTTTAAATTCAATGCCTTGTCTCAGACGAATTTCTGTGAAAAAAAAAACACTTGATTTTTCATCCGGAATGATATCAGTTTTGACGTCATTAAATTCGTTTCCGTTGTCTTCATTTTAACGTCCAGGAGAAACAAATTGCCTAGTACACTCAATCATTTATACCTCAGTCCGCTCATATTTACCCGAAAGTCAATAAGTTTACGATAGCATACGGATTATTTTGCACCTCGTAGTTGGTGTAAGAAATAAATTAAATGGCCGTAAAGAACGTGGTACTTCTTAGTCCACCAACACTTATATTTATATTTTGTCTGCTGTCGGCAGGCTCTGTCGGCTGCAAAGATATGTAAAATACCACATTTTCTCTCAAAGGAGAGCAATTATTGTTATTTTTTTGTCAAAGGGGACCGGTGACTTAAAAGACAATAGGTAGGTTGAAAAAATTCAAGAAGTATAAATTTCTAAATATAGATAGAGAAATCTTTGAAAAAAATAAAACATATGATGTCAAAAGATTACAGAAAAGCATTGACTAAAGAATCTTTTTTGGTATAATTGCAGTTTTAAGAGCTTCAAGAGCTAGTAAACTACGTTTTAGACTTCCTCAAACTTGAGATTGGAGTGCAGACTAATATCGTTAATTGAAGGGAAGATGTTATACCAGAAGGCCAGTCACAATTTAAGTGGTAGCGGGGCGTATTTGATTTGAAATGTATTTTGCTTAATTAATTTTTTTTATAGTTCTTTCTTTCTAACTGGTCTTACTAGTATTCTGTTCTCCAAAAATAGTACATATGACGGAATAATATTTCAAACCTCGGAATTAAGGTTCCCTCGAAAAACCACAAAAGATCACTTTATAATTTGAGGAAACCAAAGTTTACTTTATCTCAGCTTTTGTTTTTTTATACAGAGTTGTCAAATTTGTCAACTTTGAATAAAGAAACTAACAATTGTCTCAAAAAGTGATATACCTGAACTAGTATTTCAGATTTTGATTAATGAATTTTTGATTTTTTAGGGAGTCACCTCGATGATTTGAAGACATCAGCTAATTAAGCTTGTTTCAGTATATTGCAAATTATTTTCGAATCGCTTGCGTTCATTACATATCTGTTCCTAACCGAGTTCGAGGTCCGTACTGTAAGTAGTATTTTACTCTTCGAGCTGTCAGAACAATTCAGCTTGCGTATGTCTTTCGCCAAACAAAGCTGTTTTTTTTTGCACAACACCTGAGAATACAGAAGCAAACCTATGGCCTCCTCAGCTGGGAGATAAGACACAGCCCTTTTGGAATTTTAAATAATGGAGGTTATAAAGGCTTATGCGGTTAAGTGTAGTAACTGCGGCTTGCCGCGAAACCTAACCACCAAACGACAATCACTGGTCGCGCTTTCAGTAAACTCTGATGTACATTTGTAGTTAATCCTTGATGGTAACGTAGTATAGAAGAATACTGAGTAATTTTGTGGTTATTCCCGTCTTGATGTACTTTGAAACTACTGTAGTCACTTGGATTTTCCGAAAAGATTGCTTTTGTAAATACGTATACAGAATTCCGTTTTGCACTAGTTTTGTCCCTTACAAAAAAGAAACCCGTGATTTTCGAAAAGACTTTTTTCACGCAAAGAGGATGGATACCCGGGGGCCCTTACGAAAAAAGAAAATTTGCTACTTTTTAAGAAAGAATTGCCCTGTTCGCTTTCGTAAGGACCGACTATGGTTGACCAAGGTTAATTAAGGAACTGGCTTTTTTATTCCGTATACATTGAGTCTGTATGCTTATTTTCGCTGGTGAAGGATTTGATTCAGTTTTACGCGATATCATTCAAGTTTTTAAGAAAAAATCTACTCTTTTAATATTTCTATTGTATCTCAGTTTATGTAAAATGCGTACAGAATTTTATTTATTAAAGTTTAATTTATTGCTGAATAATACAGGTTCCAAAAGGGAGCTTTTGAATATTATGGTGCTTCTCAGCTTGACATTGGTAATATTACAATCTCATGTATGTTTTCAACAGTGTCGTAGACATCATTCCTTGACTAAAGTGACTGATAACAAGTCATTAAAATTGAAATAAAAACTTTATCCTTTTCGAGTTATCAGTCTGCCATTTTAAAACAAGCAGATAATTAAAATACTCTTCAATTTTTTCTTCGCCCATCTATGAGGTTATTTTTTGTTTACAGTTCTCCATTCTCAGTGAGATTATCTTTTTTGCAAGACACCCCAGGGTTTATCCAAATTAAAGTCGCGGAGATTTTAGCTTGCAAATAGTGTCTGTAAAAAATGTGATAAACTCAATTGCCGTAAAATTAGCTTCAAATGAAATGGCCATTGAGAAAAATCTGCTTGGTCTATTGGTGTTTGTTATCAGTTTTTGGCAAGAGGAGATCAAAAAGTTATTGGTGCTAAATAAATTGTATATTTTGCTCTTCGACGAAAACACTCCTCACGACAGCAGCAAGTCAGGCCTATTGGGTCACATGACGAAACCCAGCCAATGAGCGCACGGTTGATGCCTGCCTCGGCAACGTCATTTGCTGCCATCTTATTTTCCGATTTCCTTTGAGCGAAAAACAATTAGCGGCTCGCTTTTCCTTGAGTTTTGCTCGTTTATTTAGGTCCGATGTTTAGGAAGTCATGCTCCTAGCATGACCGCTTCGAATCCCATGCTTCATGGCTCAGACTTGGACGAATGTTGTTCGAATGTGTTTGCACTGGTAAGTCAATTCCTTCGTTCGATTGTGAGGGTTCTATTTCTGCTTGTCACATGTTACAGTGTTCTGTAAGGTTGTAACTCGCTCCCGAAACGTGTGAATATTTATTTGCCAATTATCAAGAGTATGCCGTGTTGCTGTAGTGCAAATAGATGATCTTGGGTCAGCCATCTGAGGTTAACTTAACGGAACCAAAGGCAATTCGCGGGCGTGATGTCGAGTTATAGTTGAATGTCGTAATGAACATGTCCTTCTATTTAACAAACGGTGGAATTAATTCATTCTAAATATTCTCCTTAATTGCCTACAGTACGATGAATTCCCTCTTTTTTGAGTTTGCATCGGAAATGATAAGTCCTTTGAGCCTTGAAGCAAAATATGTGCATCGATTCTAAGCTGACAAATAGATCGAGGAAGCCTTGTACAAGACCCACTCGAACGTGAATTACAGTTCAATCTTAGAGTGGGTTTTGATGGGCAACGGCAGTTTAGTTTACAAACAACATGCTATGGCGCTTGGCATTCGTTTACACGTATCATTCAAGGATTTTTATTGTTTTCCATCAAATGGGAAGCTTTGATGTTATAAAGGAATTGCGCGGTTGTGCTTATAAGCAGGCGAGACAAGAGCTACAATGTAGGTTAATCTAGTAGTCCACTCGTCTCGGTGGTGACATTTTTTTTCCGATAATACGTGCATGCTTGTTCGGATTACTTCTTCCTCTTCTAGTGTAGATATAGTGTCCCCAAAGCTTAAAATGTGCTTGGCTTTTAATCTTGTTGATTCCTAACCGAAATATTCAATGCGTATGTATTTTACCTGCAAACCAAAAATCAATGTGCGGGGCAATATTTTTCCGGTGGAACAGCCGATTTAAGTATTGTATTTAATTTTGTCGCACGGCCACTAAATATGCCACGGGATTGAATTTGCCACACTGTGTTGATAAGTGTTGTCGTGTTTTCGATGTAAAATTAGCCAGAAATTACTCGAATGCATGCCACTTCACACATCTCTCTCAAACTTTGGCGAGTGTGTTGTGTCAAATTTGGAACTGTCTAACTCTTTGGTGAGTGAAACCGACAGTCTGAATAATTAATCAGTCAACTGGATTTTTATTGAGAAAGAATTGATCTTTACTTGTTTACTTCGGTGCATTCCGTGTGTTTCTTGTAAGCCCCTTACCAGTTAGTTGCAGTGACCCTTCCGAGTCGATCATTTATTCGCTTTTCACTACTAGCGTTTCACGAAGATGAAACATTTATCACGGGTTTTCCTCATGTTCGTTAATTAATTTTCATGCAAGGTGTACTATAGCATGATAATTATGTGCAACTATAAAGACTCAGTGTTGCCGGAAATTTTACTCTCTTTTATTGTGACTACAGAGACGAGATTTTTTTTTTTTTGGAAGATTGTGGATTTTTAGTGTCAATTTCAATGTGCAATGAACAAGCTGTGCAAAATGTGCGAGTCTGCCACGCGAACAGATCATCTAGTGATAACAAATAATAGCACTAACCTGTGATCGCAAAATTTTTTTGGGGGGGGGAAATTGCATACACATGACGAGTTCCTTGAATTTTAGGCGATGGCGTCTGCAATCTGCACGTGAATTTTTTCCGTCATTGTCGAGGGAAAGTAGCGGTCACTTGAAATAGCATCAAATGTCGGAGTGGAATATTTGAGCGTTTAACATCGGGTTTTAAGATATCATCTTTTAAATGTGTCATGTTAATCAAAGTTTCCCTTGAGCACAAAATTGTAATTTTTGAAATGTTGTAAAAGTTTTTATTTCTGTTGAAAAATATTGAGTGTCTATTGGGAACAGAGAATTTAAGTGATCAAGTTGATGATGCTCCGAAATTCAAAGTAAAACAGTTTTTTTAGTCATTAGGAGTTTGCTTGCATACTTTACAATCAAAAGAAATTTGCGGGTAGCATGTTTTGGTAATTGTTTTTAAGCATTCCTTTTTATGACATGTATGGATATTTAGGTTTGAGTTAGAACAGTTTACAAAGTTTGAACACCAAAAAGACATCAATAATTTGTGCTAGTTTATGTTATTAATTTTAGCATTGATATGAGTGAATGTTTTATTGCAACTTAGTGCCAACTCTGGAATTGTGTTATTAAAACTATTTCACTCCCGAGGGGTTCCCCATTGACCAAAGGGGTTAATGGGATTTTTGAGTGAACTGAGGTGTTGTTAACCCTTTCACTCCTGATGGGTTCCCCATTGACGAGTGAAATCATCTGGCGTTATACAGAGTAAAATCTGTAAGTCTCAGTGGCACTTACGCAAGTGAAAGGGTTAAGGAAACAGTTGTTTGACCAAAGCAAGTGAAAAGAAACAAGTTGTTTTTCTCTTAGTTTCACATTCTTTTTAAATAAACAAATTGTTTAGGGCACAAAATAATAATATTATTACCTCTTTTATTTATTTAAACGGGAATCTAACTTTTAGAATTTGAGGATTAAAGCTAAAGAGAAATCAAGATCATTAAATGGAAATTAGATTTGTACTATCTTTGGTGAGGTATGATTAATTTCTCAAGACTTTTGGAAGCAGTGGATATTGTTGAAATTGATCTTTGAAGGCAATCTTTTGATTAAGAGGGTTAAAAGCTTAGCATATTCTGTGAGACAAACATTTAGTAGCCTTTCTGGTGAAAATCTTTCATTGAACTCTTAGTTAAGTTGATGGACCTCTGTCTGTAGGAGATTTCAAATGCAAAAATATGTAACTGATAGAATATTGTTTGATTGGTTTAGTTTTGAATGCCTGAAACTTGTGTTTTCATTCTGCATGTAATATTAGAAATACTTTTTGCCAGATAAGGTCATCTTTTTTTAGAAATCATTTCTCCTGGAAGCAGAAAGGAGACATATCAGCTAGTGTTTCCTTATTGTTTTTGTGGCATCCTCGCTTACGTTGAGCAATGATTAGTGTTTTTCCTTTATTTGTTGCACTCGGTATTTTACTGACCTTGAAGTTTTTGAATAAGTGATTGCATGCATTTTTTTCAGTTCACTGAAAAGCAGTCTTCCTGTCGGAAGTACACGCCATCCACATTTTTAAACTGTGATGTCGGTGTTGATTGAGTTTTTTAGTGATGGTGGTGAATGTACATTAAAAAACACACTTGTTTTGTGTGGGGAGAAATTATTCTTTCTTGAACATTGTAATAATTGGTTGACTGGTTTGAAGTATTTACAAGCACAGACAGCCATTTTACATTATCTGTTTCACCTTGCAAAAGTCACAAGAGCTCACATTAAGCTTAGTATGTGATGGAAATGTTTATGGTATTAAGCTGTAAATGTGTGTAATGTTATCGCTACATTCGGTGTTTATTGACTAAAAGGCTTTGCAAAGGGATGTATCATGTTATAATGTTTTCACATGAATGGTGTTGTATTTTTTTAAAGACTTATGCAAATTCCTGCTTGAAGTTATCACTCTTTTAAATAGTTGCTTGAAGAATTTATATCAGGTTGGTTTTCAGAGTTCCAAGTCTCCAAAAATTCCACTTCCTGTTAAAAAAAACTTGAAACTCTAACCGTATGTTTAATAGTATATACCATTTCTTGCTTATTAATTATTGTGGTAAATTTGCAAATCACAAAGGCCATCTACTTGTTTGGAAGTCAATGAGGTGTATATTTTCTAAGGATTTAAGTTAAAGGAAAATGCAATTATTGGCGGTTTTTAACAATAGTGATATTACACTGTAGTAAAGAAAAACATACCGGTAAGTTCATTTTTGTCAAATTGCAAATTAAAATAGTACTAGTTACTAGAGCAGGTATTTATGAGTTTCCGGGTAAGTTTTAAAATCTACTGTTTGAGATATTATATTGAATAATCACGCATGATAAGTCGTCTTCTCAAAGGATTATAAAATTAATTTGTCCTAAACTAAAATTCGTGACTTAAAACAGTTGCAGTTATGGACTGTATTTGCATGTTGGCAAGCAAGATAACGTGTTCTTATTCTTTCATAGAAATATTCTATTTTTTTATTAGAGGTTCATTTAAACTGTGCTGCAATAAGTTTTTTTTTTACATTGTTAGGGTTGTTAACATGTGTAGAAGATCTACAACTTTGACAGTTCCTGTTAGTTGTGGAACTTTACTAGAGCTACAACATTTTAATTGTAATTGTCAAAACAGGGACACACACACTGTACGAGCCCAGTGCTGTTCACTTTTGTGCAATGATTTTGTTCTTATGAAAACATTTTTGACAGCCTAACACCGGTACCTTTGGATGCAAATTATGGCTATACAGCATCTAATGAAATTAACTTTGAACTTTGGTTTCCAATCTAAATTCATCAGCCTCATTAATTTTTCAAACTCCTTAAATGTCTTATCTCAAAACAGGCTTTGCAAGCAAAAATTTATCCCAGAAGTAGGGCATAAGAGATTAATACAGACTAAATTAACATTAAATTGTAAAGAACAAGAAATCGTTCAGGTGTTTAATAATATAAGATAAGAATACATCTACAGTATTTAGTTTTTAGCCTCTAGCCTTAAGCTCAAGGGTATCAAGTCAGTATATTTAATTGTGTACATTGCACAAGGCTTTCTGAAGTAGCAACTTGTGTATTGTTTCACCAGCAGACATGAGGTATGAACTTGTGTGTTTTGGTTACAGACATGAGAAACTTTCATCTTTTCTGATTTTCATTGAAGTTGTCCGACACACAAGACATTAAGTGAATCTGCTTTCTGATTGGTCCATTCATCCTAATGCAATATATAATATGTAGAGCTTAAAGCATGCAACAAGCTACAATTGTAGGTCATCATGGAGATATCGTTATTATCACATACAAATACATGTATGTTGTGCAAGGGCACATTCCAGTTGTTTACAAATGTACATTTTTATGTCACTGACAGTTTAGTTTGCTGGGAAATATACAGTATCTTTAAATCTCCGAATGACTCATTATAATTAGTGCAGTTATTTTGGGACCCTTCTTTGAAGACTATTGTATTATTTAAAAGAGACAACCTTCTAATTTCAAGGGTAGTTGCTTTAGGAATTTAAGTTGTTTGTTGAAGCAAATTAAACATTTTGTCCATTTAAAATATAGGGCATTATTTTCAGTTATATCGCCGTTGGGGCGGTTTACTTTCTTTTCATGACAAGTCTACATGTATTCTCAGTGCTGCCACGAAAGGTGACAATAGAAAAGCAGTAGATTGGTATAGGCAGTCTGGTAGAGGCAGTCACACATTATAAATTTGCTTTTTGATTGTTACAAGTACAAACATGTACATGTATATGTAACCTGCAGGTTAAGGGGCTGTTACATTTTATGTGTAAGGTCTCTGTTACTCATTTAATGTAATTATAGAAATGATTCCTTTGTCAAAAGGATAGTTTCTGGGTGCTCAATATTATTGTTGCTGTAATTTTTAGATAGAGAAAAAAATACCTTTCACAACCTGTTTAATGTCATTAAAAAGCATGGTATTTGTTGCGGTTTAGTCCCTGAAGCTTCAATCACAGATCTTGTTTAGATAATCCCCAAGTCTTCATCAGACCTTGAATAATTAGTTATCATTGACCTGGTTGTAATTTCTGGTTATCAGCTTGGAGTCAAAAGCCTCGAGTGTTGAGTGATAACTTAGTGTCTTTGAGCACCCTGCTTTTTTGGATAATGTTAAAGTACTAGTTGACCATTGTTTTTAATAGTTATTCATGTTGGTGTTCTTTATGAAAGTGTACATGGACAAGATGGTGTTGATAAAAATAATCCTGAAGGGTGACCATTCTGAAAATGGAAGTTGTTTAGAACAATGCTTTCCTGTGCAGTTGTTGCGTCACTAGTCGAAGATTTTTTTTTCAACTTGTGAGTCTTTGGATGAAATCCTTTTAAAAAGGTGACCTAATGGAAGAGTTAAATATGTGCTGGGCCAACTTGTACTTCTTGTTCATTGTACTGTTAGTACAAGATAGATCTCACAGTTGAATTTGTAGGTGAAAATCCTTTAGTGTCACGTGACTTGTCAAAAGAAATCTGTTGAACATCTTTTTTCATGTTTGTTTTCTTGTGTTGTGTACAATAGTTTTTGCCATTGTAGATTCTGTAGATGAAATTTGAGAATGTGATATTTTCATTTCAAATTACGACATGTGTTTATGAAAGCTAGCTGTTGTTCCTGACTTGTTTGTTCGTTTCTTTATTTTTATATATTGATTATACTTGTACAACTAACCAAAAAGAAATTTAAAAAATACATGTACATGTGACTAAACTAGAAGAGACAGAAGGAACTAATTAAACAAACAATACAGATGCATTACAAGCTGTGCTAACAAAATAACCCGTAATAACTACAAATTAGCTGCTATTAATTTATGTTTAATTTTGCCTTAATTAATTAATAAATTACCAAATAGCTGGTCTAAAATTGCTTGAAATAGGGCAATTCCATTTATTATTAAAAATACATGTATGCATGCCAGTTTTGTTATTGATTGCAATGCACCTTTTGGTCATTAAAGATTCTTTAAGTTGCAGTTTGAAAAGCAAGAAGAGCAACAATTCTTTGACTAGGTTACCAAACTTAAAGCTCTCTGCTGAAAAAAGTGGTTATATGGAGATTATTTTGCAATCATGTCTCAGACAAGATCCTTGGAAAAAATCCAAATGATGCTAATAGCAGTGAAATCTACATGTACATGTACATGACTGTATTATGCTTACCTTCCTCTGTTTTTGCAGTGGCAGAGGTGAGACTGTTAAGAAGGATTTCCTGTGTTTGATCACATCCTTTATTGATTGATTTTCTATGTAAAGACTTTTGAAAAGAAAACACTTTTGCCCTTGAAGAAGGTGAAAGCTCTCCATAATCTGGCTCATTTCTAACAGAAAAGTTTCTGATCATGTTCCTGCACTCTGTGGTTTGGAAGCTGACTTTATCCATTGAAATTTTGGTGTTTCACCAGATTGATGATACTGTATTAATTAAGTTTGTCTGAGTAGCACGGTCAAGGATTACTTACAGTACATGTATTTTCCACCTTTTGGCCTTTTACAGAGATCCTCCTTTGGCAAATAAAACCAACTGGCATTTTCAAAATAAAATCTACATGGTTAACCAAACGTTTATCATTATTAGCCACTGTGTTAAAAAAAGTAGACAGAATTTCTCAGAGGAAATAGAATTTATTACAACGAACATGTAGCGCTGGTGAGCGGAAACAGACAGAGATGGACATTGATTGTGATTGAGCGATAATCATTTGTAAACCAGTACTCATGTTTGTGGGTTGAATGAGTAGGTTGATTAAATGAGACATCTGTCTCATTCTGCAGCAGAAACATCCATTTCCTGCACACTTGGTAGGATACAATGTACATGTGCACATTGTGTCTTCTTGTTCTTCTTGTGAAGTAGGCCTTATACAAAGGGCTTTCATGGCTGTTTTATGTTTTTGTGTTGAAAATTTATTTATTGAATAATAATCTTGTTGAGATCTTTCAGAACTCTTACAGACTATTATTCTTAAAAAGTTCTTGATTCTCAGTGTTTGGAGTCAAGACTTTCAACCTGTTAATTTAAAGGTGCAATGTAAATTCTGATGTCAACGTCGTGAAACACGTCTTACAGTATAATTTTCATAATTTTACATGTACCGTTGATCAATAAGGAAAACATAAGAGAAAGTATAGTGCGGTTTAATGAGGGGCCATAAAGGGGCCTGTACATGTGAGTGGGTGAAATGGTATGTTGAAGTTCAACAAGTTTTAAGCACCATTTGAGAAAAACCGACCTCTTGCATACACTGCTGTTTCTTTTTTCAGCATTTTCCACATCATTGTTCAGTTAATTCATGGCATTAAGTGGATCCAATTTTGATTCATAGCTGTACAGGGGGGTTTCTTAACATCCTCCTTTTAACTGGCTTAGCACCATTAATCTTTTTGAGTAGAGTTATTTCCTGCTACCCCCGGCTTTGGGCAATGTTACTTGTTCTCCAGGATAATTGGTTCAAAACAATGAGTCCACAATAAAGTTGAAGAAACTTGAACGATTTAATTTTATCTCACTCAAAAACAAAGTACAAACTTCAAGACCTTGTGCTCAGATAAAAAGGGGACTATGCATGTGCGCGTGTACAGGTATACCAACAATTTTCCTTCGTAACATTCTCCCTTCTTGACATGAAATATCAACAAAACTTAAGAGAAGTCTTTTTCTTGGGTTGATAGTTCCAGTGTCAACGCTATGGGGTGCAAATCTACCTCCCATTTGACCATGTACATTGTACCTGTAACAAATGATTCTGAGTGAGAGGGGTCAGATCAATAGGGTCACTTGACTGGTAGGTCAATGGTCTGGAGTTGATTTAACCTTCTGCTCCCACAATTGCACTCAGAAGTTCTGCGTCCGTAATATCCGCAGAACCCAGGATGGCAATTGGTAGACGGCAGTTCTCTATAAAGGGGTTGACCCAAGCTGCAGTTCTTGTCAGTTTCATCCAACTTGAGTATCTCTGAGGCTGTAGCAGGCCTACGGTGATCAATGAAGCGAATGTCTGCTCCACTCTTAGCTCTTTCGCCTGGCATAATTTTCGGACTTCTCTCTTGACAATTCTAGTCTGAGGCCACTCAGAAGGGTCTTGTTTAAGGAGTGATGGTCCACTCCACCATCTTCCCTCTTCACCAAGAGCTGAGACACTGAGACCTCTTGTCAGCAGAATATATCTCCACAAGGGTTGAATCTCACCCACACTATTTGCCACAAATGGTTTGAACCTCCAGCTCTGTCCACGGATCCAGTATATTACATGTACACTGTATGTCCATGCTACCGAACCAATGGTTTGAAGTCCCAAAACCGCAACCATTAACTGTAATTGAGGTATACTGATGGTCTGCAGGGGTGCAACAGGTGAACTTTATGCAACAAGATGACAGCTTATGGCTTGTCCCAGTCCACACCACTTGCCCACATCTCTTAAAGTAGAACCTTTGTATGCACTGTGTATGGAGACAGGAAACCCAAAGGGCCAAACAAGGTTGCTACCTTCTTTAGAAAACTGCATTGGAATAGCCATGCTTCTCAGGGGATGGACTCCCCCTCAGTGGTGGCATTGGCTCTTGATGCGTTTGATGAATCGCCTTCTTTAGCTACCACTGCTTTCTCCTCTTTTTTGGATCGTCATGAAGCAACCGATAACGGCGGGAACGACACCCTTTCAATCCACAGAATCTACTCTGCTCCTGAAGCATGCTTCTCCACAGTGTCCATCACTGAGACGTCTAAAACACGGTTTACATGTATGCTCGTTAGCTATGTTCCATTCGTGACTGTCATCTATTGACATTTTCTTAAAGTTCTCACAGGCTACGAAACCATGAGATTCCTTGTGGGCTTTGCATTTCTGCACATCTTCTTGGGGTCAGGGTCTTCTTTGGCAAGGAATGCTCGCTCTTTTGTGGACCCTCTGAGTACACCTGTTATTGTTTCAGAAGTTGTGGTAAAAAAACTCTGACCCTCTGTCAATAAACTCTCTTAAAGTCTTTACACTCTCAACTCTACGGTTGTCACAGACCCACTACCTACACTCTGCCAGAAGATTCTTGTTGAACTTGTGTTGTATAGTGATATCCAGGGGCCTATTGCCGAACTCTGCTTCCTGGTTGGCATCTGTAAGGTTAACTACTACTGCATCTAATAGCTCCACCTACTGTTCAAACACCTTCCTTATTCCCTTCTCTTATATTATTCCTGAAGTCGTAATGTCATCACTCTGCGTTTCCCACCATACTGTCATTCTAGATGAGACTTGGCGGTTTCATAGGCTGCTGCAGTGTACCCCAGGTTTTTGATTACTTTAAAGGGCTCAACTTGGAGGCACCTGTGTGATCAGAACAGCTTGTATTCTGGCGAGGCTCTGACCTGCTGGTCAACGCATGAGAAGGAGGTTGCCTTCCAGGCTTCATGATTCCTCTTGTTGCCAGAAAATGTGGAAGTGCTTACTCACTTCAGAGCTGTAGTAGAGTCAATACTGACTTGGTCATTGGCTAAACTCAGTGGCTGGCTAACAGGGAGAGTTTGCAACAGGTACTATTTGGCTACCATTGGACCAAGGCTGGAAAGAGGTGTGAGCATGAGTTTTTGGTACATTTAAACTGATTTGAAGAAAACAAATGGAGGAGATATAGAAGCAGACTCAACTAGTCTAGTCTGGGCTAAGTTCATACAGGCATTCAGCGGTGTCTGATGAAAGTGAAAGGGTTTGTCCAACACTGCGCAGGTTGTAGGTCAGTGAGGACTGAGAAGCAATTGGAGTTAATGAATACTCATACTACTCGAAGGATACATTGAGGCTGCACCATTTAAAGTAATGGATGTTGATGAACACAATTTTGGAACAGGTGATCAAGTAGAGAGTTGAAGTGGCGTAGTCAACTGAGTTCTCAAATTACTATTTCCTTTCTGTTCCTCTGAGCTTTTCTCTCTAACATTTGCAATGTTCTCAAGTACTGCCGACTCACCTCCATGAGGTTGTTCCTTTCATTGCTGTTCTTTAGGCAATGATTCGCTCTCCACTTTTCTCTGATGTTCCGCATACGTTTCCTCCAACTTGTGTAATACTTTTGTGCTGTCCCGTTCTTGCATAAAAAATTTCTTGTTCAATGCACTCTGATCACTCTTTGATTGTAGATTGTCCATTTGGTGCTGCCCTGGAAGCGCTTGGGACATCACCCTGAGTGGAACTGCTGTTTTGATATTTGGTTAGCTTTTAAATCTCGCTGAAATCTTCCTCTGTGCTTTCCAGTTTGAGTGCTACTGTGGCAAGTCTCGTTGAGTCTCCAACAGTCTCATAATGTGCCTCTAAACTCTCGACTGCACAAACTAAACCTTTAAAAGCAGCAGAAAGAATATTGATTAAAAAATTCCATCACCTGCATTTTTGAAGCCATTCCTCCTGCCAAAGTCATCATTTATTTTGTTTTGGTTCTTGTGTAAGCGGCTTTGTACTTTGCTTTGTGCTTTTTAAGTCATTTGGCCATCTTGTGTTCGGTTACAAATACACGCAATTTAATTTTATCGCACTCGAAAACAAAGCACAAACTTCAAGACCTCATGCTCAGATAAAAAGGGGACTGCGCTCATGTGCGTGTACTGGCATACCAACAATTTACCTTTGTAACATTACGTCAGCTGGAGCTGTCTTACTGTAGGATTCTTATCAGTTGTTGTTCTATTTTGTCGTTTCTTTGATAGAGTTTCATTGGCCCTAAAAAGCCCTTGTTGTGAAAGGTCAATAGTAAGACCATTTTACAGTAACTGTTGTAGCTACATGTATGTTACCTGACCAAAGAATGGAAGTGAGGCTGCTGGTGACCCTGTTTTGATACGAACCTTTTCCTCTTCCAGTGTTAATGGACATGTTGTCTAATTTGAACAACAAGACCAAAATGTACATGATAAAAAGCAGCGAGGTCTGTATCATTGCAAGGTCACCGGCAGCCTTGCAGCCATCCATAGGCTACAGTAGGTCACTGAGCAAACAACTGTAAAATGGCCTATTGTGCATGCTTGTATTTATGTATGTGTGTATGTACTGTTATTTTGTTGTATTTATTTTATGTTTTACAGTTATTAGTGGTTATTTCAGAGTACAATGCATTATATTCATATGGTCAAATACCAAGTCATAAAATTAGAAAAAAAAATTCTGTGATAGCCTCCCTCTTTTAATAAGGATGTAATTTTAGATCACCTGGTAACATGGACACAAATTGTGAAATACATGTTCAATATTTATTCTATGTCAGAATGTTAAAATAACACAATGAAAAAAAAAGCTAATTGCACAACATTTCAAAATTGTACTGTAGACTTTACAGTAGTACTGTTTAATACGAAATTAAGTTTTTTTTTTTCAATCTGTGTATTGGATGTTAGCTGTGGATGTCAATAGGACACAAAAGTGTATAAAAATCAACAGTTATGTGATATTATCCTTTACAAAATAACTAATGACTTTTCAATTTACAGTACTGTCATTTTTTATATTGATGTGTTTGACAAACGTTCCTGAAATACCTTTTATAGATGCGAGTATCACATCATGTACATGCACCCTTTTCTCTAGTTTTAAAATAGTTCTACCTTTCAAGAATAGTTGATTGCTTTTATGTGATACGTAATTAACTGTATTGTGCATGTTTTACTTGATAACAACATCCTTTTCATTTCTGAGCATATTTAGATTCCAACTATTTATATTTTGAAATAATTATTAGTCAACTATAATTCTGTAGTACATGAATATTTTAACTATCAAGAGTACTTACGGTAGTTTTGTTCAGTTGATGTAACAATACATGTATATTATTCTTGTTAGAATTTTGTTGTTCCCATGAAATGAATGATCACTGCGGCTCAGCGTTAATTCTTAACCAATACAACCTTTGAGGAATTTTTTTAAGCTTGGGCATAATGTTTTTTTTCTAAAGTTGATATTGCTGAGTAGAATCTTTAAGCGCCTTTGAGGCTTATTATTATTATCTTGGTATAATATTATTTTGTCATGCGTACGAAGTATACTTGTACATCAGGTGATCTTATGCTGTTCAATGAATGTTGATACTAAGGAATGCATTTCTTTCTGGAGACAACCAATGAAGAACGTTTTCAGTGAAGGTGATGTCCAGTTCCCTGTGTTTGTGGATGTTGGGAATAATGATAATTATTGTCCACTCAACTATACGTAAGGGGGGGGGGGGGGGGTCCAAATTTGGACAAAATCCCAGTCCAAGTGGTCATGCTAGGGACAAGGTTTGTCCTGACATGCAGCCACCCTGGTCGAACAAAAAAAATGTCCACACTTGTTAAGTGGGAGGCCTGTGGCAGACCACTTCATAAGTTGCCCGGCCTCTCATTTTCATTGTCTTTTTTTTTTTTAATTTTTAAAAACTTTTTCAAATGGCTCAAGTCTTTTGCATTGTCTGTAGCCGTTAGCAACCAAAACATGGTAGCCTGCTATTTGATTGACAGGAAAATCCTTGTGTTTCATGATTTAACTTCAGACATGAAAGTATTACTTTTGTGCTGTAGCACGATTGGAATCATGTGCAAGGTCTTATGAAGTAAAATCACTTGACGTCAAGTCAAGATTCATGTGGGAAGGCACAGTCGCTTTTGGAGGAATTTTAAGAAAATCTTTCAAGATTCCATTCAAATGTCTGTAGTTCCACAGGGATATAACTGCTCTTCTCTGCAAGTCAAAGTATTAATAAAGAATCGAAATAGCCGCAGGTGATGGTCATGTGTGACACGGTTCAAGCAAATGGGAACAATTTGAAAAACAAAATTTCTTGGAACATTGACCAGATTTACATATGATACACTACTCATTGAACCCAATTTGTGTAATAGTACTCTGATATTTCTTGGTGACCAATCAAAGCTAAAACTGCAACCTACGAGTTTTTAGAAGTTTTTTGAGACCAATGTATTTAATACTTAACAGTATATTTAATGTTTGAAATATTCACGTGCACATGTATTTTCAGTGAATCACAGAGAGGAAATCACTGGAGCATGGAAATAATGCGACATATTTTACGAGGCACAGTATTTAATTTAAAGTGGTACTATGATCAAATTTTTACCCCTTGATTTTTTGAGTGTATCACATAGAATTCCATGAAAAAACAAAAACGCCATTTACCGTTTGCAAATATCGTCATTAGTTCCGGAGATATTTACGTTTGAAAAATGGGTAAAATATGCAAATGATCTGACTGATGACGTCATAAACTCAACCCAATATTATATTGAGTATATAAATTGAGCTACCTTGGCCAATTTGCAGCGCAGACCATTGAAACTTGGTAGGCTAATAGTTATACGGGAAACACACCTATGGCTATAAAAAATTCTGTTCCCATGGCAACTCACTCTTTTTCAGTCCCCACCCACTTGATTTCAATATGTTAGTGATTTTCAGCTTGAAAAAGGTTAAACAAGGCCACAAACTCGAGCTAACATATTTATATGCTTGCTGGATCATGCATATGAAGGGCTGTTAGCAAATATCAAAATGGAACGTCAAAGGTGGCCAGAAAAGCTTTTAATATGGGGGAGGTCTGGAACCCAGTATGATGCCATGGTAACAGAACTGTTACGCTCATATTGTGGAGAACATTTAGTAGAATCTTCCTGCAAAAAATCAAAAATTTCTGATACAAATTGGCTGAGATATCTCTTTTCATCATATTTGAATAAAATTTGGTTGAGTGTATGACATCATCACTTGGCTAATTTGCATATTTTAAAAACTCGAATATCTCTGGAACGAAAAGAGATATTTGAAAAAAGTAAACAGCATTTTTCTTCTCACGCAGACTACTTGTTTATGTTTCAAAATGGCTTAGATAGGCAAGATGCGATTTTCGTCATAGTACCACTTTAAGCAAATTGGAACAAAGCACTTTTCTGCCACAATGATTATACGTTGATTTTGTCTACTATAGTCCACTTAATATGAAAATTTGTTCTTTTACATTAAACAGTGTTTAAAATCTAAAGAGACATTGTTGTTATTTAATCAATAAATCTCAACAGAGTTTTCATTGTAGCGATCTTGACTTGATCAGGGAAGGATACATCTTCGACATTGTAATTTGAGCAAAGTAAAAATTGGCGTCTAGATGGTTTCCACAGTGACATCATCAATTTACAAAATGAAAATCGCGAGGTCTTCTGAATTTTTATCTGAACGAGAGTTGCAGACGAGCTACATGTACCGGTAGAAATAAATCTTATTTCCAGTTCTGTAACATCTTTGTTTTGAAAATACAGCATTTTGGATTTCCGAATTGTCACCTTGCGTAACACCATGATACAGTACAGAGCTAGTTGAAAAACATGTTTCTTCCTATGATTCTCAGAAGTTCGAACGTTTCAAGTACATAATGATATGTCTTCATACACATGTATTTTATCTCATGAGCGAAAGTAAGCGCTTTCGTGGCAAAGTGACTCCAGGTGTTTTTGTTGATTACTGGCTGCCATTTTGGTGGGCCAAGGACGGTCCGCCAACATGGCGGCATCGTGTGAAACGCTTAGGCAAATTAATAACTCAGAAACGATGTACTGCACAGACCTGAGAATTGGAGAGGTGGTTTATATATTTGTCTTTACAACATTTCAAGTTGTTGGCTTCTTTTATTGAACGGTTTCAAATTTGTTTTTTTGTTTCGTGACATTGAAAACGAGCAAAACATGCGTGCACTGCCCAATGCTGTGTTGACAATAATTATTGTTCCTTTTGTCTTTTTGTTCTATTCTAATGTTTTTGCTTTCTTTTTTTGTCATTGTAGTCGAACAAAATACATTTGTACAAATCCTGAAATGTTTCAGCTTTTGTTTGTGTTAACATTGCAGTGTATTTAATTTAATCAATGTAAATGAGTTTCGCGAAACACCTCTTGCGAATTTTGAAATCCAAACTACATGAATATGGGTGGGTGTGTTTACATTTTGGGCGTAGCATTGACCGTAAGATGCCGTGAAACGTAAGGTGCAAATGAAAACAAATCAAAATGAAACTTAGCCATTATGCTCCACGGCCATAATTTATATTAAAAGGCCACCTTCGCATTTGGCTTTCTGGAGTGAAAATATAATTTATTTTGCGTCGTAACAGAAGACCCTAGTCAGCCTGTGCGGTCAGACTGATTGTTTGCCAGTCAAAACCTCAAATTTACCGGACAAATGACCAGTGCTTATTTGCAGGCTTGCATGAGAGTTGGAGATCATCACCACTTTCCCAACCTCCAACTCTCGTGTATTTCAATTTCTGCAGTTGAAATACAGTACAGTTAGTAGTAATTATTACCTCTATTCTATTATTCAGACTGATTTATGTGGCTTGAAGTGGAGGAAGTATGTTTTTAGCCAAGCATGTGGAGGCAACCCCATCGAGGATCCTGTGTTAAAGTCATTTTCATTGGTCCTCAATCATGACATCTTGTGTGCATGGCGGAGGAGCCCATTGACAGGTTGTCAATCAAATCGTGATACAAACAGCATCAACAGTGCAAAGGAGTTGTGGATATTCTGGTTTGGTGATGATCCTAATTTACAAGGGATTGTTTCTGCAGAACTGAAAGGTAAACCATGAGATAATTCACCTCAAGCCGACATGTATTTCTTTCAGAGGTTTTCAAAAAACGTTAGGGTCCGAAAAGCCATGATGGCACTTTTTTGAATGTATGATGCGTTTTAAAAAAGCCACTTTTGCAATATACTTTGAAAAATGGAAAAAAAAAGCATCATAATTGCAGAGTGTCGTGTTTTGAACTTTTTGAGGTACTAAACGATTAGTTGCGTCTCAAATAATTAAAATACATGTACCATTAAGAACTGCATTACATGGTGGTGCCTGAAATATCCAAAAACTTCCACTATTGAAGCCCAAATTTGGAGTATTTTGGGCGGCGACTTCTTTGTCCACGTTTGTGTCAAGGGCGGTGATCAATGATTGAGCACATGCGTTTTGAGGCAGCAGTCCAGTAGTTGATGTAAGCTGCCTGATTTACTAACTACGTTTGAAACATTACAAAGTGACATCTGGAAAGGTCTTTTCAGTCAAGACAGATGGAATACAATGCACGCAGCTGTACAGAATGCAAAAGAGCCTTATAGGTGGCTATGTCAGGCCATTTTAACATATTTTCAAAACCCAAAACATGTCTTGCCAAGGCTGCTACCTAAGAAAATTTTAAAGGGGCCCTCAGAGCTAAACGCTGAGAACTTAGGAGCCCAACATACAGTACGTGTATGAAGTGAAAGGTGTTGCTGTGAAAAATTAAGGCGCCCAGAGCTATTCTTTGGGAGCCCCAGGCTACCGGGCTCCTGTTAGGCAACAGCCTTGCTTGCCATCAAATGAATTTCAAAAATTTAAAGTATGGATAGAAAATGACTGATTGTTGAGAGCTTGTTTAATTAAGTGGATATGTCATTTTGTTTCTTAGGTTAAATTGCAACCTAACTAGGTCATTTTGTTTCAACCTGGATCAAGTTGTTTCAACCTAGATCAAGTTGGGGCAGGTACAAAACCCAGGTCACAGGTCATTGTTTTACCTTTAGAGATCATAGTATCCTAAACATTCATTAAAGCTAACCTTAAGCCTAAAAAGGCTTTAAAACAAGTTTTTAGGTCTAATGTTAGCATTATTTTGTAAACAGTTCGGGTTGTTTCTTTATTGATAAAACAATGACCTGTGTTTTGTACCTGCCCCAAACTGATCTAGGATGAAACAACTTGGTCTAGGTAGACACAAGTTGACCCACGTTGAAACAAAATGACCTAATTTGGTTGCAATTTAACCTAAGGAACAAAATGACCTGCAACAGATATCCCGTGGGTCATGTACTCTCTCTGCATAAAAAGCCAAACTTTAATGATATTAGTGTTGTGTTCAAATACACTAATTTGTGCTCCAGGATGCAGGAAATGCATTTCAAATTTTCCCGGGGGAGGATACTCCTGGACACTGCTACAAGCTCATGCCCTTAGAAAGTGTTCCTTTTGTGTGTGATGTCCGTTCTCCGCCTACTCCTCAAGTTTTTCTGCCTACCAAAATTGTTATTGAAAACCCTGCTTTTAATTGCATTCAAGTTGCATTCTAGTGCGTAAAAAGCTTTGCTGCTTTTGTGAAATTCATGCCTGGTGCCAATATCGAAGATCAATACATGTAATTATGTGGTGTTCTTCTCTTATTGTTTGACTTTTTAGAATCATGCCATGGGTGCTGGGAGGATGGTTTGCCTCATGAACCAAGGTCACTGCTGTTTAAAGCTTTGCATAATTTACTAGAAAGGTAATTTTTATCTGTGCCTTCTTATACACATGGTGAACTCTGCTATGATTTTGATGAAGTGCGTAAATGTCATTTTGAGACTTGTGATTTTTTTTTTCGTGTTTGTTGTACCTGAAACAATGTCTCAAAAATGCAAGATTAGTTTTGCAAGAAAACAATCTCTTGCAAAGAAAGAAACCGGTATTTTGCCCCCAAAACAGATTGACTTGTACACGGGTATCTACATGTAAGAAAACTACACTTTTGTCCTCACAAATTAGGGGGTCAACTTATACATGGGAAATTATCATTATTATTATTATTATTATTATTATTATTATTATTATTATTATTATTATTATTATTATTCATGTATTTCCCATCCTTGGACGGAAGATATCAAAGTGCTTTAACAAGGCGTGTTGTTTGTCTGAAATCATTTTATTTGTTGAGCTTAAACTCTGAGCACTGTTTCACAGAATCAAGGCAGAAGCTTAACCCATTCCCCACCTCAAGTTCCCCCTATCAGCAAATAAAATCGTCTGATGTTAGGCAGAGTAAAATCTATAAGTCATACTCCAAGGTAGGGTAGGGTAGGGTTTAACAGGACATTTTAATGGACCTAGGTGCCCCAGGATGCCCCCGGTTGATGATTGAAATCATCTGGCGTTAGACAGAGTAAAATCTGTCAAGTCTCACTCCCAGGAGACAATATAGCGACCTTTAGATTCTAGGACGAAGACGAGAACGAGTATGAGATTTGACTGCCCATTTTTAGGGAAAATATTTCGAAAATATATAACGTGGGTGATTAATCTTGCTCTATGTTAGCAGTGTAGGTTGCTCAGTTATTCTTATTGCTGGTAGGTTACTGAGCCTTTTTGCTGATCGAAAAAAGCCAAAACTGCTACCGTGTTGTTGACTTGTTCTGACACGATGACATGTTTGCAAAACCTGGTACTAAAATGACAACGGTTTCGCGTTTTTCCCACGAAAATGATGCTGGTTTGCGTGCGCTCACTGTTGTTCTATGAAAAAGTCTCTTACTCCTTGTGGTTCTTGTCCTAGAATCTAAAGCTCTCTAGGGAATTTATGGTGGGGGCATAGTTTTCAACTTATTGACCACTCAGCAGGTGCCCTACAGTGTAGGACGGGCCCAATTGAAGAGTAATGTGGTCGGACATTAGACAGCATAAAATCTGTTATACTGTACATACTGTAAGTCTCACTCCTAGGAGTCAATGGGTGAACCCATTCATACCAAAAGTGCCGCCAATTGCTGAGTAAAATTGTCTTGATTTGAGAGTAATTAAAATCTACACTTCTCGCTCTCAGGTGGAGAAGGGCTAACATTATCTGCATAACTACATTGTATGCTTTTTGTAGGTGCCTGTTATCTCGGAAATTTGTTCGTTTGGGAAAGTGGTTTACAAAGCCATGTGAAGGTGGAGAGGATTTTAATTCAAGGTGAGGTGTTCTTTGCTGTTGAAAATTATAATTTGGCTAAAATATGAAATTTACGCTGCAAAGTTCAAATAGGGTCACACTGGCCAGCAGCATTTCTCTTGTGCTGCAGGGGCACCTTGAAACATTGCAGAGTCATATCGTGCTAAACGTTGTAGGCCATATTGTGGATCTTTGTTTTACATGCTTAGTTAATTAACCCTAAGCTACAATCTAAGACATAATTAGTTGGGACACTTGAGCCGCACTTCAATTTTAACTTACGAATAATGCCTGCTCCCTCTCCCCCCTCAATGTTTCCTTAGAAAAAATTTTTTCTAGCCTGAGCAACTAAGTATTTATACCGTTCCGACTTTTGTCAACATTGAGGGGGGAAAGAGCAAAAACTGTCCCAACAATTATGTCTTAGATTGTAGGATGCTGACATGCTCAGTTAATTAACCCTAAGCTAGGATGCTGACATGCTTAGTTAATTAACCCTAGCTAGGATGCTGACATGCTTAGTTAATTAACCCTAGCTAGGATGCTGACATGCTTAGTTAATTAACCCTAAGCTAGGATGCTGACATGCTTAGTTAATTAACCCTAGCTAGGATGCTGACATGCTTAGTTAATTAACCCTAAGCTAGAATGCTGACATGCTTAGTTAATTAACCCTTAGCTAGGATGCTGACATGCTTAGTTAATTAACCCTAGCGAGGATGCCCCCAGTTGACAAGTAAAATCGTCTGGCGTTAGACAGAGTAAAATCTGTTAAGTCTCGCTCCCAGGGGCTATCAATAAATTTGAATGGTTATAATTATTAAAAGTAGGTGGCCATAAAAGGGAGCTTGGCTCACTTGACTGAGGATCGATTTAGCGTTTTCAGCATGGACGCGGTGTTGTTTCATCAGATTAGGTGCAAGACTGGCATCTATTCAGTTAAATTGTTCCATGCCTTCCACACCATTCACACGAATGATCGAGCTTGAGCAGTTTTGGCGTGATTTCTCTTGTTTAATCCTTGTAAAATAATTTTTATGTCATCAGTTCCACTCAAAACGGGGGAAGAATGTTCGATCATAATTTAACAAAATGTAAGACTTTTCATCTTGACCGGTGGTAAAATGAGATGAGATGAAAGTAGCTAGCTGAAGATGGCTTCGTAGCTGGTGGTTTTGGCCAACTACCAGCCCTTGTTGACAGCCCTGCACTCTCAGTAGTCAGTGGGTTGAATAACTGAAGTTATACCTTAGTGAATTATAGTTGTACGTGTGGGTCCTTAATTAGACTCTTGTTGACAAGTTTGAGTGACACTTCCACATTCCTAGCAAAGTCAAGTGGTTTTTATGTCCTCAGTGGGATAATGTAACTATTCAGATAGTTCATTTGAATACTCAGCATAGAGGTCATGTTATTTAATATGATTTCTGTGTCATACATGTGAGTGACACTGATTTGCACATGTGGCGATCTTAATTCTCCAAAATAATAATGATGTATGCTGCTTTTGATGACTTAAATTCTTTTGTCCTTTCAGTGATCATTTGTCCTTCTCCTTCTCATTCTTTGTCCATGGTGAAAGTACAGTTTGCACTGCTGTTGAAATCCAACATCAACAAAGTGTGCGTCATCTTACTCTTGAGGATGTTGCAGTTGCTGCAAGCAAACAGGATGGACTTCCAGGTAACAACAAGGAAATCTGACTGTCTATAAAATTTGCATTCCACTCGTCTTAACAGTGCAACAATCAATAATTTTCAGTGTTGCTGGTGCCGTATGGTCTGTCTGGATTTCTTACTGGTCAATCAAGTCACTTTGATGATGCAGTGTCAGTCAAACTGATTGAAGAATGGAGAAAGTTTTATCCACTTGACTTCGGCACTGATTGGAGTGAAGCTGCAGGTCAGTGCTCCGATAAAGGGATCCCTGTGGCAGCCATGGTTGTTTTGGGGGAAACTCAGATGTGGTATCCATCCATGTACATAGTGGTACCGCAAACAGGGTGTGGAAAAGCTGGTAAGTGTTATGTCAAACGTGCAATAGTTAAGGGCAAGTTAAGTTAAGTTAAGTAACAATGAGGAGGAAGCATAATTTGCTAGTGTTCTTGTTGCTTAGTGTGCTGTTATACTGGTGTTGTGGAAACGTTGAATTGTGTACATTTATGCACATTATTCTGATAGTGTTGCGTGCATCATGTGCATGTCCTGCAGACCTTATCACTCATTGATGTCCTAGTTTCTTTTAGTTGGCATTTCAGTCGCCAGGGTTCTCTCCTTCCTTTTTCAAATTTTGTCTGTTAAAAGTAATAATTTCATATTAAACAGTCCTCTACCTGTAACCTTACACTGTACATGTACATGTACCCTTTCCTTGAAACATTCACAAAAAAATTTAAGGTTTGAAAATACTGTATCTGCATGATGAAGTAGAATGGCCATTCGGGAAATTTAGATTTATCACTATTCAAACACCCTGCAGCCATTAATTTTATTTTTGTAATCTTTTTTATACCTACATGTAGCGGGAATATTGTTCATTGTATTTGCTTGTGTTGAGTTATGCTCCATGCACGCAGGAAGGTGAAAAAAGAACATTAATGAAAAACTGTAAAAGTTTCTTTTTTAATTAATTCTCTTCTGCCTTTCCATTGGTGTGTCATATATCTTGGTATGGCCACATCTGATTGCTTGGAACTAAATGTTCAGTGCTTGAAATTAAAAAAAAAAAAAAATTGAAGTAGCTTTGGTGTCTAACTGCTGAGAAAGATAAGTTGCCAATAAGATTTAATCTTCCATGAAATGATATATGAAATGGATCATAGTTGAAACTGTGGATATGAAATTAAGTGAAGCAATGATCCTCGCAGTTATGAACGCAATTTTTGCATAAAGAAGCCTGAAAATTTCAGGACTTTAACGGGGTTTGAACCCGTGACCTCACTATACCAGTGCAACGCTCTAACGAACTGAGCTATAAAGCCACTGACGTTGGGAGCTGGTCATTTGTGGGTTCTAATGTTCCCGTGAGGAATGAATAAAGGATGAAATGATATATGAAATGGATCATTTAATTATGAACTGTGGATATGAAATCAAGTGAAGCTATGATCCTTGCAGTTATGAATGCAATTTTTGAAATTGCGTAAAGAAGCCTGAAAAATTCAGGACTTCAACGTCCAACATCATTGGCTTCACAGCTCAGTTAGTTAGAGCGTCGCACTGGTATCGTGAGGTCATGGGTTCAAAGCCCGTTGAAGTCCTGAATTTTTCAGGCTTCTTTACGCAACTGCAAAAATTGCATTCATAACTGCGAGGATCATAGCTTCACTTGAAGTAAATTCTAGTCACCAGAAAGTATAGGAACCCCAAAGGCAGGAAAACAAAATTATTCAAAACGTTCCATTAACGCTCACTGCAAGACAATCTTATCACATAAATTATGCTCAATGCACAAGCAAAAATATTAATTAATGTAAATATAGCAAATAAAAGTGCTGAAGTCGATGCTAGCTGTCATGTTGTACATGTACATGTGAGTGAAATGCTCTTGCAAATGAAAATCTTGTGGTTTATACAGGGCGTAAAATTAGGCCTAATACAGGCGCCAATGCGACTAAATTTTTCACTTTGGCGACCAAATCCTGAAAATTAGTCGCCAAATTGGCAACTAGAATTTGTAATCACCCCTTACCAAGAGATCTAGTGATTGCTGAAGATTTGTAAAGGTAAATCTGCAGCAAAGTTCCTCGTTAAGCTCATTTCCGAAACGCAGCACATGCACGATTTCAAACGTAAATCTATATTGTCACTAGACGACATCTTGGATTTAGATAACCATTCACGTTGTATATGACCCATTGTAGTGTCTTCTTTGTAGCTCGTGCGAATTTTGCGGGCTTATTTTTCATTGCGTTTGACAACATGATATGTCTGCCGCATGAGCTCATTTGAATTTAAAATGAGCGAGGAAATTAATCAAAGCGTGGAAAGTGATCGAAGTGATCTTTTTGATCAGGTAAACTATTGTTACAGCACTTCCTCGGTCGAAGATATTGTAGCGTTTGCTCATGGATTGACGGACGAAACATATACTGAACAAATCGAGTCCATTAGACGACGTCAATTCAAAAGGCAGCAAAGGCCAAATTTTTCACGATAGAGAACTATAGATCCATGTTCACACGATCTGCAAACGGTAAGAATCCAACATTTACCATCTGCCTTACAGCCCTTTGCACAACAATGCGAAATTGTCTGTATTTGTTGTGAATGGGAAATATTTTTCTATGTTTCTGTTAGATGTTTTTAAGGAGTAGAAGAAAAGGGAGCGAAATCAAAATTAAATTTTGCTGTTTGCATTTGCTGTAAATGTGGTTATAAATCTATTTAAAGTCTCAGATAGAAAGCTTCTTGCGACTTTAAAAAAATGAGGCCTCATACGAACTTCACTAACTCTTTTTTAAAACGATGTTTTTCCTCGGCTATAAAATTAGGATAGATAGATATCCTTCTTTAACGTTAATTTTACAATACGGTCGTTTTTGAAATGTACTTTAATTTTGATTACACTGTGATGGTTGCACGAACTTGTAATAATTATTGTCAGTAGACCATGCAGGCGGTCAAGTTCACGTTGTAGGCCTTCATTTGTTGCGTTCATGATATTAGAGCCTTCCTTCATACGGCATGACAAAGAACAATCATTTATTAGCAGCAAATGAAGCATGAGAGAGCGACTCTTTATTTGTGAGAAAACTTTCCCTCCATTTGTTGGAGAAATTATTGTTGACTTAGTTGTTACTTAATATCTATTTTCAACATTGTAATGGCAAGGTATTGAATGTGGATAAATATGTTTAAGTTAGTGAGTTTGTTCCATGAGCTAGAGCCCGGGTAATTTTTAATGTTTTTATGAATGTATGACAATGATTCATGAGCAATTTAATCTATCTAGTACAGTGACAGGGTAAAAATTGTTTTTTGTGTGTGTGTGTCATAATGGCCACCAACTTTTTGGAATTGGCTACCACTTTAAAATATTTAGGAGCCAAGTGGCTACCGGAAAAAAAAAATAATTAATTTTACGCCCTGTTTATGGCATTATAGAGGTTGTGTGTTTTTTGCAAAGCATTTGAAACTTCTCCATCCCCTAGGCTAAGCTAGTATGGTACTTAAGAGGCCGATGTTAGATAATTCAGATATTTGAATTATTTACAAGCTAAAACAACAAAGAGGTGCTATCCAGGAGCTTGCAAAGTACATGTACGTTGTTTCAATACCAGCAGTCTGACTGTCAAATGCTGCACCCGCGATTTACACAGACATTTTGATTTGATCCTCATTTTTTTGCAGCAAAGCAATTGTGGATGTTCCTTAACCTGAATCGCTTATTTATTTATTCACTTTTTTCCAGAAAATGAACTCACCAAGTTGGTGACTAAAGGAGAATTTTTAGTCACCAAGGTGGAAGTTCTAGTTGCATTGGCGACCGTATTGGTCACAATTTCGAGCCCTGATATTGCATCCTTGAAATGCGTGAACAGTTTGTTTTTTTGTAGACCACCACCATTTCCTTGGCTTCAATAAGATGTTTTTTATGATTGGTAAAGATTTGTCACATCTATTTTCATGAGTACTTTGACTAACCTGTGCACATAACTTCACTATTTTATTTTTTTACCTCTCCTTTTGTTGATGCACTTAACTTTGAAATAGGAAATAATAGTTTTTTTTTTCAATAAATTATTTTTTAATTTAACCTTAAACATGCTAACCCTTGACCTTTAACCACCTGCAGATGGGTCTTTATTGCCCAGATGTGATACTGCGACCAGTTCTGGTCCAACTTCATTAACCCCACCAGCGTCACCTCTTGATTCCAACAATGCAGATGTTGTTACAGGTACTGCAACCCTACCGCAGACGCCAAAGGTCATGTCATCTGCTGTAAATGACAAGAAGACGCTGACACACTCTCTTGTACAAGAGGTTTGGCAAGAGATCACCAAACCAGCAACAAAGTACGTTTAATGATAAAGTTTTACGAAGTAATTTTAGAATACATCTCTATGAATGGACATCAGATAAAAGTTAGAAAGATCTTGACAGTTTCACGTAGATGTTGTAGTTAAAATTTTTCTTTGGTTAGAAAATTTTCAGACTAGTTTGTTTTTTATTTTCTTATGTCTTATAGACATTATCATTATTAAAAAAAAAAAAAAAAAGGAAAAAGCAAGCAGGTTTGAAAAATTTTTAATGACAATATAATCCAGGCTTGAATGTGATTCAAACCATGACTGTGTGATTAGGATGCACTGCAGTGAATGTTACTCTGGTAATCTTTCTAACTTTTGAAATTTAAAAATAATGTCTTTAGAGTGTGCCTTTCTTTATTCAAATCCTGGTCAATTGTGTGGTGTCAAAATTTTGGCAAACCTTTGAATACGTAACCCATTGAGCCATCAGGCACCCTAGAATGCCCCCACTTTATGAGTAAAATTATTATTGTCTGGTGTTAGACAGAGTAATCAAATATATGTTACATATATGTACATGTCCCTGTAGTGAGTCTCACTCCCACAGGTCAGTGGGAACAAGAACTAGGCCCAGACGTACATACGTACATACACGTACATACATGTAGTATGTACATACACGTAGAGCACCAAATCATATTTGACATTTCAAATGAAAGTGAAAGTGTGATAATAATTACAGGCATGCAGTTGTAGGAATTTCTTTGCTTCAATTTTTTTGTTCTTGAAAACTTGAAGTTGAAACATACTGTACATGTATATAGATGATGTTATGTTTCTAGATCTGAGGTCAAGCAGGCCTGTATCCTTTGTCTTTGATGAAAATTTGGGTATCAGAATTACAGATTACTCATGTACGTCTGGGCCTAGATGTTCGAAGGGTGGATAAGTGCTATCCACTGGAGAAATCAATTGGTTTTGCTAGTGTTCATTCGCTGGATAGTGCTATCCACCTTTTGAACAACCAAGGCCTGGTGTATAAGGATTACAACTTCTCTTAACTCAACTACTGAGTTTTGTTTGGCTAAATAATATTCATTGTGAGTTCAATAATTGTTGATTTTGAACGCACTCATTCTTGACTGCTTTCTTACAAGAGAATGTTTAGTGTTTTTTTATGTTACATCTAGTAAAAGTACCTCACAGAATTCCATGTCAAGACTGCCTACTTCATTTATCAAGACTGAAAATTCAAGTGAGGTGACGTCAGTTGGGCAGTGGGACTTTGAAGATCCTTTCAAGCGCACTTCTTGTTCTTGTACATCAAGTAGTAACATAAGCAGGTAATAAAGGAGCTGGATCTGAAAGGTTATACATGTAGCAGCAAACAAATTAATGCTGTACTTTAAAGTGGACTCTTGTGAAGTATGTTTGGAAAAAAATAAGTGGTTTGTTAATATTGGAAGTTTGCATGTTCAGATACTTGTTGAAGGGGACCAAACAGTGCAAGAACTTGTCTATTTGTACACGGGTTTTCAAGAGCACTCTTATTCATATTCCTGAAATCCTAGAATTTGAGGAGGTGGGTATAAAACACAGTTCACATTCCACAGGTCAAGACAAGAAGTCCTTGCTCCAGTAATGAAGCCAAACGTTTCCTCTAGACCTGAAAAAAAAAAACAGTAGAATGATTTGGGCCAGCAGACACGTTTGGTGTTGTTTATTTGTCTGTAGCACAGTGACATGTATACTTACATGTACCTGTGTTGTAGACCCTCTGAATTTTAGGACACCAAAAATGTGTGAACCCTGATTGTTACCGACAATAGACCTGTAACCTTCAGTAATTAAGTTCCCCATGCATGAGATGCATCCATTAAGACAAAGAGTCTTGAGTACAATACTATTATAACTCCATTTAATTTGCTTGGTTTGCCCCTTTCTTAGACCCAAGGCACCAACACAAGTCCGGCCATCATTTGGCATAACAAGACCAATTCCATCTCCAAGTTATCCCACACCATCACCACAGCAACAACAACAACAACAACAACAACAACAACAAACATCACAGCAAACGCAAAGCAGTGCAAAGTTAAAGAGAGAGAAGAAAAAGCCTTTAGTGCCGTTTCATCATCGGCTTAGTGTGGACAAAGACAGGCCAGAGGCTGTCAAAAGCCATGTAGGTGCCATGACGAAGGGATTACCAACGGCAAATTCACTGACAAGTATCACTCAAAAGCGACACCCTGATGTTGCTCTTGGTCACAATACAAGGAAATACTCACTTCAAGGTACAGCAACGCCTTTCGAGAGTATTTCTTCAGCTCCTTGTCACAAAATTCACATGACAAATATTAAGTCAGAGGCGAAAGTGCCACAGCCATCTGCCTCACTTCTGAAAGTTGAATGCTTGGGAACTCGGTCTCGCTGCAGTGCCAGTGGACAAGAACATGTTTCAGTTAAAACTGAGGAATCTTGTACAGTGGATTTTTTAGGCAAAAAAGACTGTGATAAAGGGGATGAGCTGGAACGCTGTTGTTACCACTTACCAGAAGAGAGTGCTTTTGGTGTACCGGTGCTCCCTTCAGACCCTTTAGACTGCAGGACAGTCAGTGATCTTGCAACACCAACAGATGTTTTGTTACCTTCGCCATTAGAGCCACCACTTTCAGTTTGGGAATGGTAAGTTATTCCTGAAGTGTGTACTCCTTTACCCTTTAAAGGGCATGTGTCGCAAAATTATGCCAAAAATCCAGTGACTCAAGAAGTGGCAACCAAATCAAGTAAAAACATAAAAATCACTTCATGTACTTAAAACATGAATAAAAAATCAAATACAAAAGGAGGCAGGGATGGGCAAAATTGAAGAAGGTTAAAGTGGATTGAAATTGGGGTTTCTGAAAACAGTAACTGTTCGGTCTAACAGTTTTTCAAAGTTTATCTCTTTTTGTTTGAAGTTACTACCGAAATCACTTAACTGTTTGCACCCCGAAAGAAACGATAGATCACTTTTGAATTGTCAAATGACAAGTTGAAATGTCCTGCAGTCGATGCTCTACAAGGACCGACAAGAACAAACGAGAAGAGATATCAAATGTTTTCATTTAATTTATTTGCAACATTGCTGTATTTGAAATCGTCTTGATTACTAAATAAAAATACCGCAGTTATTCGGTTATAAGACGCACCCCAAACTTAGCAATCAGAATCCAACGCCATTTCAGAGTTGATAATACGCTTCGCTTGATTGGCAATTGCGAAATTCCTGCACAAATTTCCACGTGGATTGGATTGCATAACACAGGAAAAAAATCAGCTGAAGTCTGGAAAAAACTGGTTAACTGGATAAAAACAAGTTAAGGCCTGGCAGCAAAGCTTGTTTATCACTATTTGCTCTCAGGGAACATTTTGAAAGGTGGTGGCGGATCTGCGAGGGGAAAGCTATTGAAGTGGCACTTTTGGTTCTTTTGCACTCTAAATTCACTTTGTCAACCTCTGAAAGTCAAGAAGTGTCTCAGACTCACAAAAAGGTCTCCTTCTTTTACAATTTGACTTGGTTCTTTCTGAGCTTTGGCATGTAATTTGTACATGAGATGAGCATTCTGTTTTTCTTTGGGTTTCATAATGTGAACTTGGACAAGCAAGATACAGAGGACATTTTACGAAGCCGTGCTTCGGTCCTAATGCAAATTGTAATGGTGGACAGTTTGTTCCAGCCTGAGAAAAAATGCTCTTGCTTCTCGTGTGCTGAGAAATTTTTCGTTGAAATTTTTGCCAAAGCAACTACCACAAATGAGCATTCTCAAATCACATTCACTTCTACCTAACCACCTACCACCTGTGGGTTACAGCTGCAACTTTTAAAAACAGCAGATTTTAGGAGCGTGACGCTCAAGGCCGTTGTGCTTTTCCCCCTCTCTTGTAGGTGAGAAATTAACCACATTTTTTTAATTTGCTGGTTGCAACATTGTGTATGTGAAATGTTGTTGATTACATTGTGATGAATGAAGTACAAGCCTTCTGAAGAACATTGTTGTGCATTTTTTGTCCCCAAAGTGAACAACCGAATCCGTTTATTCTAAAGTTAAGCGACCGATTCCACTAATCTATACAGTAAATGTTACCTAATGTGTAACAATTATATCTGCAAAATGTGAGTGGCTAGCACTTTTTACGAGCGGAGATATGACGTGAAGTGTTTGTTGAAGATACTGGTTTTCCCAATGTACATCATGATTGTGCTACTCATCTGAAAGATCTCCCCCTCTGCTCAACCATCATTGACCTCATATAATTTCCAAACAGTGGAATCATCTCAAGCTGTGGCAGGTTTGTTTATTTTCCCATGGCCTCGTTCACATCAAGAAGGACACGTTCCAAATCGGGGTGCTCCAAATGGTCATGTGAACAAGTTGAAAATTCAAATGTGATCGATCCTGTTTTTTTCAGGGTGCACACAGTTTACTGATTTTAGTTGTAAATTATGTATGTTTTTTTGGGCATGAAAGGTTGAAGTGTGTTGTTTGTAAGTAATTTCTGGCTTAACCTTAAGTTGCTTATTGAGAAAGGATGAGTAATGTGTAAAACTACACAAAAAGAACAGCACTGCTGTGACACTGCCCCTAAAATTGCATTAGGTTATAAATAAATAAATAAATAAATAAATAAATATCTTTATCCCATGGGCCATACAGTCCCATACATGCTTTCATCTAAAACTATCGGGAAAACACCCGTATGAAGGCTGTACACATTCACGCCAGCTGGGCCAGAAAAAACCTCACGGCCCTGCTAGGAGCACATATTTGTACTGCTTTGTGCAATGCAATTTTAGAGGATTTTGTGGCTTTTTAACATCCAAGTTATTTACAGCCAGAAAAGCAAATGCAAACAACATATTACATGTAGATAAATTTTCTGTGCAAGTTTTTGTTACTTGTTTTGTCCAAACTTCCTATTCTGAGTGCTCATGAATTGTGTGACAAGCCCATAATTTATGATAAAATGCTTATTGACTGAGTTTAGGTCGGGCCGGACAGGAAAATATTTGGTCCTCCGTCATGGAGCACAGAGTGAGTGGAGTGAGGTCTGTGCACCATGACCTGGAGCCAAATATTTTCTCGTCCGGCCCTCCCACTCAGTCAGTTCAGTTTCACAGTTTAACTTGGGACAGCGTATAGTAATATCACCATATAAGGTAGATACTTAGCACTTCACATTACACTCTAATCAGTTAAGTCTGTTCAAATATAAGTGCTACACGGCCAACGTTTGCAAAAACGTAATCCTTACTTGTACTTGTACATGTTAATAGGCCTTTTGCAACTAACGATCACATTATTCTCCCACTGGGACATTAAAACAAAGAGATCTGAACCAGTCAACCTTGACTTGCCTTTGTTTTAATGTCCCAGTGGGGGAATAATAATGAGCTTGCCCTCCAGCATGGCGGATTTTGTACCATGTGATTGTTAGTTGCAAAAGGCCTATTGCCGTGACTTTAAGATCTTCAGTTCCCACGGCCTGCTCCCGTCTGACCTTGTAGCTCAGTCGGTAGAGCAGCGGTGATCTAACCCGAAGGTCGTGGTTCAATTCCCACCCTGGTCAGAGTTTTTCTCTGTCCTTGTGTGGGCCCATTTCCATCAGTAGGGCTAACGCTCACATGGTTCATATGGGGTAGATACTTAGCATGATTTTAACAAGCACTTTACATCAGTGATTTTGGACTTATTGGGTGTTTTCATTGGCTCCCTCTAGTGGCAAAAGACCCTCTACTGATGCTGGGTTTGAAAGTGTGTTTTCACCTGCCAAGAGAAGGCGAGAATCTTCAACAGGAAGGTCAAGGTCAGATAGCTCTGGAGGGGGGCGGCCCAAGGGGCGAAGAAACAGTTCTCAGCCATCTCCTGCTACCACACCCCTTTCAGATCCATTTACTCCACAGCCTGATGAACAGGAAATTGAAAAGATTCAACCACCAATAGAATCGCCAACACAGGGACGGGTCACTAATAGCAAACTTCACCGTAGAGGCAGCAATGCCACCGCTGAAAGTCCATCGCATGTGCAAACCCAAGATCCTAGTAGTAAACAGCCTGCACGAGTCAAAAACCGCCGCCCAAGTTCTCGCAAAAAGCAGCAAGAAGCTAATGGGACATTAAGGACATTAAGTAAAGGGTCAGGAGAAATAAAGTCACAACATTGTAAGACAGACAAAGGATTGTATCCAAGTTTTTCTTCGTCGGATGATGAGCATGAACCAACTCCTTGGTCATCAAATCTTATGACAGAGCAGGACCTTGCTGTTACTGTTAATGATCTCGATAAGTTGTTTGATAGTGATGAGGAAGAGGATGAGTTGGGGCAGGGAAAGTCCATGAAAATGGATTTTGTGTCTCATGTTAATACATTTGATTCTATCACAAACATTAATACTCATCACACCATTACAAATCCTGGTGTGGTAGCGCAACAAGATTTGGCTCGGATGTTTCCTACACCTCCATCCTTAGAACCAGTGTCACACTCTCCACCGTGTTCTGTTGGTACTGACTACATCAGCCCTGGAAGTGTCAAGACTGCAGTTCACAATGCATTGCTTTCCCCAGAATCACATCATTTAATGAGCTACAGTGCAATGGACATTGAACAGGACAAACAACTAAGTCCAGTGGTTAGTGCTTTTTTATTGTTTCAATTCATGTAGGTCTCAATTTTAAAAAAAATCCATGTACTGGCAAAAGTGTAGTATTCATAATTGTGGGTTTTTGTGCTGTATTGTGTTGACAGCTGTTTAACAAAACAATATATGAGCCCACATCTGTCTAAAGCTGTGTTTTAGCAAAAGTAGCAGCAACTGCTAACCCTTTTATTTTGTAAGAGCAAACTATAAGGTAAAAACTAGTTGTAAATTAATTTTGTGACTCCAGTTATTTTTAGTTGCAAATGGAAAAAATTCAGTTGCAGATGTGACTGTATTGGTCGTAATTTTGAACCCTGTCGTATTACATCACAATGATGTTATTCATTGTGCATTATTTGCCGTCAGTCAATCTGCCCATCAGGCAGTCGACCAGTCGTGTCGCATTAAATTCAAGACTTCACACTAAAACAAAATCTGAGACCTTAGTTTTGATACCAGTGTGCCATGAAAATTAACTGATTCAGGCTGTTGAATAACAACTTAGTGAAGTCCTATAAAATTTGTCAAGATAGATGAATATGATCACATCACAATAATACGTGTAGTATAGTCAAACAAATTGCCTAATGCCTCATTATTGAAAGAGATTATTCCCCCCCCCCCCCCCAAAAAAAAAAAAAAAAAAATATAATATATATATATATATATATATATATATATATATATATATATATTATATATATATATATATATATATATATATATATATATTGTTAATGGCGCCTACATGTACCTTTTCTTACGCTAGGAACTTGGACCTGTGTTTGAAGTGCCTCACTATCAAGACTTCCCAGTGTCCTATTCATTTGAAGCAGTGGAATGGTTGCCTAGCTCTAAGGCCTTTTCTTCTGTAATGCAGTACTTGCCATCCTGGCAGGTAGGTATATCAAACTTCAGCTGACAAAAACAAAAGCAGAGTGTAGAGTGCATTCTGTCAGGCTTGCATTTTGATCGTGTGTTGTGTGGTTGCAATTTGATTGCATGGTGTATGGTTCTATTTGGATTGCTTGTCATGTGGTGGCAACATTATTGGATTGCAAAGTGTGACCAGTTGCATTTGGATTGCATGTTGTGTGGCTATAAATTATTTTGACTACTCCTTGCGTGGTTGCTTTAGGCATGAATACTAGTTGATGGGTGAGTGGAATTAGGGAAGTGAGTCGTTAAAGAATTTCATAAATTACTGTATATTGATCTCTCTTATTTTGCTTTTCATGCAGCCAGCATCGCAGAAATCCTGGAACCTATCAATAGCTAAGCTAGAAAGGTTGGTAACATTTTTTAATTTCATCTGTAGTACTCATCTCACAGTACTTTGAATAATGGGCCCATCGCTGCAAGGTCTTTGAGATCTTTTTTACCTTGGTCTTCTCGTTCTTAATTTACTCGTTTTGGGATTGTGTCCTCTACCTAAACATTACTAGTCTATACTATGGCCATTCTGCTGTGAGTGTTTGTCTGGCATTAGAGTAAAATCTGTTAAGTTTCACTCCCAGGAGTCAGTAGGGAGTTTTAGCAAAGACGACGGCTACCGCAACGAAAACGTCAGTCCAAAATATAACTTAGCGCTGTCGCAAGTATTTCACGATAAATCCGTCTTGTTCACATTGTACAATACAGGTGAACTATCCTGTAACTGGATGGGTACGAATGGTTTTAAAGTCAAAACTGAAAATGACTTTTTCATTATCATATGCTCGCGTTGTCGTCAAAACCTAAAATTTGGTGATTTCACGTTGTTGTTTTGTGGAGTACGGCAAAGAAATGGACGGAAATTCATGTTGCACGTGCAGCACAAGTATTTTTCCTTTTTCAACCAATAATATTCTTGCTTTGTGGCGTTGCCGTAGCCGTACCCGTCGTCTTTGCTAAAGCTCCCTAGTGGTTGAAAGGAGGGGACATACATGTAGTTTTTGACCGGTTAACCCATTCACTCCTCTGGTGCCTCCAGGATGCCCCCATTTGACGAGTAAAGTCGTCTGGCATTAGACAATAAAATCTGTGAGGCCTAACTCACAGGAGTCAATGAGTGAATGCAGTCTTCTTATGTCCACTGTATGGCAGTCGGAGTTGAATCATTAGCAGCCTAGGGTAGACTGTCAAGAAGTCTTGGAAATGACACTGCATGACCAGGCTATTTGGCATTAATTCTTTTTGCTGAAGATAACGATTGGAGCACAGGTCTTTTTTCCCTCTATGTCCTGACTATGTACACTCACTGTATAATGTATGTCATGGCAATTGCTTTCCATCGGCATTAAGTTTGAATGTACAAATGTACTGTGGGGACCAAAGAATCTGATGGTGATTGGTAGGTTATAATTTCATCATGCATCAATTGAATTTGGCATCCATGGATTCGGTCAAGTCTTGGCGTGGTGTCTGAAGTTTGATGAATTAATTTTGGTTGTTGACGGTTGAAGATGAGATTCCACATAATTATGCAAATTGCAGAATTAATTTACTGAATTACTGAGAGTAAGGGGGGTCAGGCACTTAACTACAGAAAGACATTGGTTGCTAAGGAAGCTTTTTAGTCAAAGAGCCCTACAAAAAGGTTGCATGGATGGTTCTATGAAGTACCTTCTAATGGAAATCTGACATCTCTTTGATCAGAATGTGCATGTACAACTAGCTAATCCCAGGCCTCTGCTGTGCATTTCAGTGAAAAACAGGTAAAAGCTCCCAGGAAATGAAAGAAAGATGTGGTTTTTCACTGGATGGGAACTGTTGAGACCGTCATTGTAGCATGGAATTTCTATTTGGGCAAAAAATGGAACTAATACTTTGAAAAGTGTATCAAAGAAGGGCCTTATGACAATTGTTTGGAGAAATAATTTGTTTTAAAATCCGTCCTACAGATTTTGAGTTAGAATGTTCTCACATTGGTACATTAAGAATTTGTTAAAAACACAGTTACATGTAAGTCTCTGAGTTTTAAGCAATTTCTGTTTTGATCGTGATTTACCAAACATGGTTGTGAGTCAAACCATACAAAGGAATGTTAAATAGAACACATGGCAAAAAAGGATAACTGTAGAGTTAAAGCGACTTGAGATATGACTATTTGAAGGGGTCCATAGCAACAATTTGGTAGTTAAGAGCTCCCCCTCACCCCCCAAATCAAATTCATTTTGATGATAGCAACAGTCAGTTACTCTGCTCAAACCAGCTGCCAACTTCAAATTTTATAGGAACCCGTGCATGGTAGTAACATAACGGTTGTGGTACGTTGTTTTTCGCAAATGTTTTTCTTTGTGTTATTACAGGTCCAAGAGAGAAGTCTTGACTACTTTCATTGTTCTTTCTTTCAGTGTCCCAGATGTCCTCAGCTGTGACCTTGGTGCAGCCACCCCATCACCGGCAGTAGGTTACGGTTACCCTCATCCAGCTGGCTTAAGCAACGATGTTAAACATTTGACATCAGTGGCTATGTCTCCGGCTTCACCGGCATCATCAGTGTCATCATTCTCGTTGCCGGTGCAATTTCCCAAACCTTTTCCGGGAAGCAACTTTGTTGCAAAACCTTTGTTTCCGACACCTCTTCCAGAAGTCAGTTCGTTATCTAAGGTTTTGATACTCTCAGATTCCAACATGAACTACTTTAGTGACAAGGGTTATGACAATGTAAGTCTGTGTTTGTGTTCACAACCCCTGGAAAGTGTTCAAACAAAAGGAGCTGCAGCAAAAAGCAGAGAACTTGATAGATGTGTGTGTGGATTTGGCCCACTGGAAGGGATGAAGTTTTCTGTGGGTACAGGGCTTTTTCCAGATGACGTTTATGCAATCTCGGATGAAAGTGCAAAACCATTTGTCAAAAAGGAAGCAGGCATCAAATCTGTGGTGGACATAAAGAAGGAAACAACAATGTCGATTGCTGTGAACAGAAGGAGATCATCAACTGCTACAACAGTTATTTCATCTCAAATACCTTTTTGTTTGCTGGAAGAAATTGCAAGTCAGTGTTCATCACCATTTTCTTGTTCTAACTTGAAATATCAGTTGATGTACAAGTGTCACCATGGGATCATGAAGCAGCATGGTTCCAGTGGATTATTACAACATAAAGGTAAGTTAATCTCTCTTCCTGGCAGAATGGATAGTGGATTACTATAACAAGAGGGCTTGGCTTTCACTTAGTTATCAACTTAAAACAAAAGATATTTACAATCTACAATGTAAACTTGTTGAAAAACAGGATGTTTCTTTTAATTCTTCATTAAAAGCGAAGGCTGCATTCTAACATGTGTTTTCAAAGTGTATTAAGCCTGTGTGGTCAGCTGTTTAAAGGTAAAAATGCAAGCGAGGCCGAGCCAAAAATCAGAGCTCTGAAAGCAGCCTTGACAGCCGGAAATGAGTAAAGGCAGTTGCAAATTGTAAATGCTGGATTCCCAAAAGAAACTGGAAACACTGCTTATGCAAAACCTTGGAGGGAAAACAATGAGTATAATATGTAGTATGGTATTTTGAGATGTGGCCTACAGGATCTTGACTCAAAATAATAATGTCATCACATGTATGTCTGCATGCATCTGACAACCCTCAAACCCTTCTCTCCTATCAAACTTGTTTCACTAGTACAATTTATAGTTTACCACACGTTCCTTAAAAAAATAGTGTTACGCTGTACCTTGATCAGTTGATGTAAATTTTCATTAAAGGTGCAGCAGAAAGTGGGTACCTGCAGAGTGTTCCTCAACCTGTGGCAGTTAATGCCCTCAGCTGTCTTCGTCAGGTGATGCAGGATGCTCTGCAGAAGTCAACAAGTAGAAAAACCTGGGAACAGCCAAATGGCACAGTGGTTCAGGGTCCCTTGTCTTGGAAGCAACTTCACCATTTAGCGACAAAAGGTATTAATTTATTTTTGAGGATGATTAGTGAGTGGGATCTCTTCTTTTTACCTTGCAAGTTTTTGAAACTTCATTAAAAGGTTTCATTCTTCCAATAATGTGCATTAGTTTTAGCTTGGGCTCAATAACAAGGAGAATGATACAATTCTTTGTTCCTCGTTTTAGGTAATGAGGAGACGCCTCATGCCCAGCCGATTCCATCTGTGACTGTGGGATATGGTGGAGACTGGATGTCTCTTTCTCCAATTGCCTTGCAGTTTTGGGTAAGTCTTTGCCTACGTTTAGTTTCATGCATTTGTTGCATATTGTCTGCCCCATTGTGGTTGTCCCCCTTGTCTGGACAGTTGTCTTTTTAAAAGGGTTATCATCTTAAATAACATTGTGACTATTGTCAGTGACATTGCCATCACCATGGCCAGGTTGACTCCTGTTGGTGGAAACTAAATGATGGCTTGGTTTGTGAAGCATGCCCCTTTGGATTATGGTAACGAATCTGATCCAACCAACCCATTGGTCAACACATTGCAGACATGCAATTGATGTGTCAGCCAACAAGGAGAGTATTACCAACATACAACCAATGCAACAGTCAATGGATCGCCCAAGAATTAAAAACATGAAAACAGTTACAAAATAATACAGTAAGATCCTAGGTGAGATGTGCAATACATCTTGTCAAAAGTGTTCATGAAATAACTGAAGTCTACCAAAAAGACTTCCAACACTCCTGAAACCCACTTTCTATCTAAAACTGAACAACCAATTAAAACCAATACAAGCATGCTCTATTTTTTACCTTGGTGAAAAAGTTATGTAAGAAAAGTGATCACAAACACGCCACTGACTCACCAGATGCATTGGCTGACAGTTGGTCTACTGTTGGTCTTTTGTTGACCCATGTGTTGGCCGATGCATTTGTTTGGATTGAATTTGTTACAATTACCCTTCTTTGGATCTCTTTGCCCACTTTCACATCACTGTCTTTTGGAAGCTGGGTTGCAGGAGTTGACTTCTGGCCACACTTAACTTTTAGCCCATGCACATTCATGTAGGCTACAACAGGTGGGTTCATACTGGTGTGGTAAGTAGACCTTAGGTATGCAAAGAACATAAGGATACAAGATTATATTAATTAAGGCATGGCAAGTGAAAGAGCTGTCAATCAAATCATGTGCCAACAATGAAAACATGACTGTTTGTTAGTTTAGATCCTACATGTACATCATGCAACCCCAGAAAGTCAAAATTATTATTATTTATTGTTCTCAATGGAATGTTGGCAGGCAAGAATTTTTGAGGTCTCAAACTTGGTTTGTAGCTTATTAATGCAGTTAAATGTATTTGACAAAGTAGACAACAAAGGGCTATAGTGGTCTGGGCCGGTTGATCATCAGAGAGCTGTGAGCGGTATTTGGCACATTCGCATGCTTGTGCAGTCGCTTAAGAACATGGCAATTCATTGGACATTTTGCCAGCCACTCTATACTGTGCTTGTACAGTTAGGCTTTTGCCCCCCCACCCCCCAGGATACATTGTACATGCCGAGTCTTTGTCTGTTTTTAAGACTAGACTTAAAATTTATTTGAATATTTATTGAAATTTTATTGAATCACTAGCTATTAAATCTTATCTATATAATTTTTGTAAGTTTTAGTTAGGGAAATTGTTTTTATACAGGGTTAACCTCACGATTTCCCTTTTCAGGATGCTTTTATATTTGTGTTGTAACGTCCTGAATAAAATGTTATGTTATGTTATGTTACTTGGTCAAGTGGCTGGCTAGCTGGCCTCCAGTGGAAGCCCCTGGACATATCCTAGACACCCAACCTCAATTAAGCAATGCAGTTGTTAATATGCCTTTTTTTAGGGTACCCCTGGGACACTTCCCAAGGGACACCCTTGGAGTGATTTTTCTCATTGGAAGTCTAAGTTTTTAATGCAAAGGGTTTTCTTTGTTTTGTTTTTCTTTACTTTCAGGAAAAGCTTTTGCTTGAGCCTTACTCTTGTCAGCGTGACGTGGCATACATTGTGGTAGCACCTGAAAATGATCTGGTTTTGAGCAATGTGAAGATGTTCTTCAAAGAGTTCAGTGCAGTATATGAGGTATGTTCTTGCATGGCCTCTGCATAATTTATTATTATGTTGTTTCTTGTATTATGGTGACTAAACCCGGTAAAATGCCAATCAGCAAGCACTTATTAATAAGTGTTTTCTAGAAAGCCATAAAGAATATTATTAATATTTTGAGTTTTGGGTTATTAAGTACATGTACATGTACAGAGGATCATGGCAGTTTTATACCAGATACAGCTGTATGTGTAATTTGTCTGAGATCATTAGAAGAAGTTGTTCTAGTTGGATGTGTCTTGTGTTTGTCTTTGAAAATGCTTGCTCAACTTCATCCCAGACAATGATGTGTGCCCTAGACATAATTATGTGCCATCTTTACATAAGTACACAAAAATAATGACACGACAGACATAATGTGTCTGAACTGATATGTATCTGACTAGGATAAGAATATTAATGGCCAGGTAAATATACATATAATGTAATGCCTCCTGTTGTTTTTTTATACATGTAACATCTTCTCTGAGATTGAATAATACAACTGTAACCCACTTACTACATTTTTACTTCACAGTCCAAATTGCATCCAACAGACCAAATTGGCTAACTCAATTTTGTACCCAATTCAAACCCTGGGACATTTGAATAGAAAGTAATAAGTCTTCTTATCAAGAACATCAGCAGGGCACACATACTTGGGAAAAAGTTTGCCTGTGCTTTTTGTAAATCAATGTCCACATGGGTTCTAAATCTGAGATATAAGTTCATTAGTCATATTGTTTTTTTGCTTCTTCATATTTTAGACATGTCGTCTGGGCCAGCATGCTGCTATCACCAAGGTGCTTAGAGATGGAATTCTCAGAATTGGGCAGAAGTCATTGAAGCTTGCTAAGGAACCCGTGGATGATTGGTTTACAAATCAAGGTTGGTTTGATTTCTCTTCGCTCTTTGTTTCATTAAAATGACATCTACATGTATTTTGTCCTTAAATTCTTTGGCCACTTGTCAAAAGATTTGTGGCAACCACTTTTGAAAATACTTAATCTTATTTCTTTCATACTTTTTAAAGAGAGGTATTTCTGTACTATCATAAAATAATGAGGAGGAGGAAATAAGGAGGCAGTGTGGCCCAGTGGTTAGGGCACTTGCCTTGAGATCTGGAGATCCCGGGTTCAAGACCCACTCTGACCACTCGTTGAATTTGTTTCTGGTAGTCCCTGGTTCAACTTCCCAGCTGCACTTGTAAATAGCCGACTGGTTTACCTCCGGCCAGTTGGGATTCTTAACAGTTGTTGTTGTTGTTGTGTTCTGTTGTTTCGTTGATTGTTTCATTGGCCCTGAAAAGCCCCTATGGGGAGCGGTCAATTAAGTATGTATTGTATTGTTTAATGAGGCTACTGGTGGTCCCAAAAAAGGAAATTACATGGATTTGTATTTTTGTGTTGTAGCTGGCTCCCCGGATGGTGCAAAGCTTAAGCTCTATGCCCAAGCATTTAAACATCATCTTGGTAAGTGAGAGGATTGGTCATACATCTGATTTCCTTCAGTTATTTTAATGTCCTCTATGATCTTTACCCAATGCCCTGCTGACTTGCAGATTATATAAAGAAGACAAAGTCCCATTAATGACATCTTTAAAGATTACTGAACGTGGCTTCTTATTGCATTTGACTGTGTAGAGATTATTATAATGTACATAGGCCGCACCCCCAGTTTAGCAATTGGTTTGGTGAAAAAAAGCATCGGTAGTTGAAGAAATGAAAACAAAGCATAATTAAAGTTGATATTGAAATCAAATACAAAGTGTTGTATGCATCGATTATTTGTCACACGTCCCTTGAATTGGGTCATTGAAGCTTGAATTCTGTGTTTTAATTTATCGATATTGGACACAAATTTAATCCACCAAAAGAGGATTAAAACATGGGGTAGGGTGGGGAGAATACAACAACGCACGAAATAGGCAGTGAAATACAAGGATACCTTGTTTATGTTAAGAGATGGAAGTCAAAAGTCAGAGGTGTTTTGTTAACTGATCATGAACGTACAAATAAAGACAACAACACAAATTGTAAAAAACGGTGTCATGGTCACTTAAATCCGTTTCTGTTGGCCTGTAGCTTTACTCGGGCGTGCACTCGAATGAGCTGGTGACGCATGCGTAAATGCCGATCTTGTAACCATTCCCCCCCCCCCATTTTTCCTGATTTTGCAACTTTACTCGCTTATATCTCTTCTTCCGGACGGTGAATTTTTTTCATTTTTTGCATATTAGCTTAGATTAATTTAAAACGTTTGTCTTTCAAATTTTAAAAAATTCTGTAGGTGAAAAAAGAAATTAGCGACACATTTTGTTGAATTTTAAATATTTTAGAAATTATTTCTAACATCATCTGGTAACGCTGAATGGGAAGATTTCACCGTCACGTTTTTTTCAAAAAAGACATACCGGTATATGTTGATTTTAAGGCTCAAGGAACTGTCTTATATCGTTGCCATGGTAACGTTATTCTGGAGGAAATCTATGATGGGTACTTAATACCCTGGCCAAATTTTGTCTTGATATGATTACCCAAACTGTATCTAAAAACAGAATTTGTTTGAAAAAAGGAGAAACTATTTCGAGCCTCCTTAATTGATATGAAAGCTCGTAACAACCACCGTGTCAGTGTTTTGAAACCGTAGTTGTTTGTCCTTGTTTGGTTACTAACAGAACTTCATTGGAACTCCAAAGTTTGTTGTCTCCATTTTTTTTTTCGAAATTCGTGCTTCCAAATTGGGGGTGCGGCTTATACATGAACTTTTACGGTATGTTTGCAAGACATGTTTAAAAAAAGTCATTTTTTGACTGTCTTAGATTGTTGAGACTGTTGAGAACTTTTACTCTTTGAAACTAAAATTTATGGACATTGAAGTGCAGTGTAAAATCAGTTGAAAATTGTTTGGGTGATAGTTGAGCGATCACACGTTTACTCACATGTTGTTGTAAAGCCAATCATTTGCACATGACTAAATAAATTTACATGAGTTACTACGAGGTGAGAAATTTCTCAGCCTGTAGTATAAACAAAGATAGCATGGTTTATGCAGGGTATTTGGGATAAATACCGGCTCATGATATTTCAATACCCACCAAATATCACTAGCTGCTTTGCGGCTTGTGATATTTTAGTGAATTTTGAAATTTCACTTGCGGCATTTATCCGAAATACCCCCAGAAACTGTGCTATTTCCCATACTTGTTAAAAAATGTAATAAAGCCCAACTTGTTTTATTTCCTTGGTAGGACCATATTTGGCGTCACTCAACCTTGACAAACTACTGATTGAATCAGAAAAAGCAGAAAAATCAGAGGACAAAGTTCCATCCAAGATTGGAAGTGACACTAGTGGAAACAGGTATTTAAAAAATGCTTTATCCAGGTTTTTATCTTGGGGATCACAAGTTATTGAAATGTTCGTATTATTTTATTGATTTTGAGAGCCAGGAAGTTGCAAGACCTCCTCAGAAGCTGTTGCTAAGTTCTAGAGTAGTAGCTCTTGAGCTCTTGCAGCAGTATATCTAACCAGCGGTCAATGCAATAAACACTCAGGAGTTAGCTTGCTCAAAGTATTACCGCAGTCATGTCCTGGACATAAAATATGACATTAGCCTGATTATTATTTTTCCTTTTGTAATCTTAGCACTGGAACCCCAGGTTCAGAGCAAGCCCCATCACCTTTTGGAGAAGACGACAGTGAGCGGAGCAGTGACGAACCACCCACTGTTGTTGTGTACATTGTCAATCCATTCAGTAGCAACTCAAGAGAAGACAATTTTCCGTCCTATGTTGGCCTCCTACGCTGCATTGCGGAAATATCCCGTGATATCACTGAGGGCAAAAAGAATGTCATTTTTCAGGTATTAGCAGCCTTCTTGTAATCAACATGAAGATTCACTGCAGTTTTCCTGTAGGTCTCCGTGGTATTGGTGGGGAGAACGGATGTAAAATCTTAATAGGCCCATTAAGTTTGTAGTTGTCAAATGTTTGAAGATGTAAAGTTTAATCTGTACGTGTGCTCTGGGGACCTATTTTCAATTATGGAGAGGACTGGAGAAGATGAATACTGAACGACTTGCTTACCCAGACAGTGGCATGCATCGTAGCCCTTTTGAAAAGGGAAACCTTTTTCCGGTCTGGACCTTACTAATTTGTTCCCACATTTTCTTCAAGTTATTCTTATGCAAGTTTGATGAAGAAAGAAAAGCGTCAAGCAAACTTGTCATCGATCATTTGGGACTTGAATAATCAGTATCTAGATACCATCATAGATATTCTACGTATTCTACGTACCAGTAGTTGTCATAATACTGGATGGAACACTGTGTTGTCAGATCATACAAGTCATATCGTGTGAGGTGTTTGATGCTGGTCACCTGTTAGTTGTACTACAGCTGTACATTATTCTTGTTTATTGCTGTAAATGCTATGTTGTTTTAACCCTTTAACTCCCAGTGGCCGCTATAGATTTTACTCGTCCGTTGGGGGCCCTTGGGCCTTGAAGAACTAAATTTGCTATGCTTCTTTGATGTTTTAGATAGTTCCAATCCAGCAAATTCTTCAGGTAGACACACTTATTGGTAGTCGTGATGCAGCTTTGTCCTTTGTGACACAGCTCAAGTGCTTAGCTTTCTCAGTATTCTCACGCTGCCGCAAGAGTCTACAGCTGAATATCAATGCTAAGTCCCTGACAGGTTTTGGACCTGCTGCTAGGCATGAAGCATTGTTTCGACAGAGAGAGGCAAGTTTCTTTAAGTAGAATCTATATTAGAACCAGTGTTTTAAAAGTAGATCTCATCAATTCCAGAAAGGGTTGGGTTTTCAAGACGATGCCTGAAAGGTTGGTAAAGAAGTAAAACTACAGTGCATGTATTTGTAACTGCAACTGAGGAGGTATTCATTGCTACCTTGTGAGCCCCAGCCAAGGCTCCACTACACTGGACCAGTAAGTGTAGTTCTTTACAATCCCATTGCCTACCAGAAGGGGTGAGCTTGGTAAATTATGGACGTAAGTGTATTCCAGTGCTCAGCAAAAGTGTCTTACAAATATCCAGCAGGCAAGCAGAGAGAGCAAGAGAGCTTAAATACCAGCACTCATCCCCTTTGTTTAACAGCATTGTCCCAAATTCAGTATCTGCTGGCCAGAGGTTTAGCAAAGGTTTGAGATCACTCCACCAGCAATCGTACACCCAAGATTTTGTCTTGATTGTTGCCTGTTCTTCATGACTTTTCTCCATGCTCCTTTGTCCCCCCACCCCTCCGAAAACCAGTGTATACTTACATGTGCAAGTAGTTTTTTCCACCCGTTGGGGCATAATATGGGAAGGGACATAATACCTCATTAGTATTATAGTGTTGTTGTTGTTGTTTGCAGTCAATTGCAGGTGCAAGTAATGTTGTCAAGTCAGCATGGTTTTTGCTGTTTTTTTCGTTGAAATTTAGAAGGGCAGTCATCATTGTTGAGGAGGAATGACAATAAACTTCACATTTGTTTCTCATTTTAGGTGGAAAATGCAAAAGTTTATTCAGCACCATACGTGCTCTTTCAACCCATCCCATCGGCACCATCAGATGTGGGTGATGAAACATCTTCAAGTTTGCAGGCATTGACTCAAAATGCTTCAGTTTTGTATTGTGGCTACTGTCTGTCCCATGATGATAATTACCTCCTTGCAGTTTGTACAGACAGTGTGGGAGAGTTGCTTGAATCTTGTGTGGTCTCGGTCGAATCGCCACTGAGGCCAGATGGCAGACCACGTAAGACAGCAGCACGCACAAAGGCTCTCTTTAAACTTTGGGAATTTTGTCAAGGTGTCATGGCCACTTCACTGGTTCCCTGGAGACTGGTGATATGTAAACTGGGAAGGATTGGCCTAGAGGAGTTAAAAGGTTAGGAAGCATCAATAGTTCGTGTTGTTTGCCCATAGTTGTTTAAAGGTTGGGACAAAGGAGATAGACACTTGCTGTATGTCGGAAAACATTTAGAGGAAAAAAAAAATAGGTGTTTAGATGTCTTCTGGAGCAGTGTTGGCGTAGTTGTGAGATCACGTGCCTCCCAACAACACCAAAGTTATTCATTCGATACAATGAAAGGGAGAGATACTAGAGTCGATTTTGATGAGGGAGGAAAACCCGATTAGCCGGAGAAAAACCCTCGGGGTTTGATGGAGATAGACTGAAACTCAGCCCACATGTGACCCGAGGCCAGAGCCGAACCTGGGTCACAGAGGTGGAAGGTGCGGTTGATAATCACTAAGCCATGCTGACTCCCCAATGTGGCCCAGGGTCGATTTCTAGACTCAGCATTATAATGTGGGTTGAGTTTGTTGGTTCTTTACTCTTCTCCAAGAGGTTTAAATTTATCCAGGTACTCTGGTTTTTCTCTCCACAAAGACTAACATTTGATATGATTTAAGTTACGGTAATTTTTATTTACAGTTTCCCCAGTTAGTTCCCTGGCACTAAATGAAGTTCCTTATTATTATCGTTATAATCGTATTTGGTATTAAAGGTTCTCCATGAAATTAATAAAGTTTGATATTTTGAAAAAAGATAGATAATAGATACTCGAGACAGCTGTGATTTTGGTGACCTGGGTTCTTCTCAGACACTATCTCCTTTTTATTTTAGATTGGAAGGAAATTCTGAGCAAGACGTCAGTTCTCGCCGGGGACCAGATGTTTAAGGAGACATGCAAGACCTGTTTCTCAATGAAGCAGAAAAATCGCCCAACAGTTTTGGGAACCACTCTCACCTCCCTTGAGCCAGAACCTTCAATAAGGCTGTACATGGCCAGAGGTGATTACAGCTCATCCATGTTTGTTGCTTCATATTGCGTGCTGCTTACCCAATCTGTTGCATGTAGAACTTCTTAGCTGCCTTTAACCTTCATCAAGACTGTATCTTTTACTCCCCTTGGCTACACAGCTATCCCGGTTCATTTTCAGGAGCTGATCCTAATGCACATGCTTGAGTGCCAGTTGAACTTTCTAACTGGAAGCTGTTCGTGGATCATTCAGCAATAAGTAATATGTATAGCTCTAAATTTAATCGGAAAAAGGAATAATATGTACTTTACAAAACTTAATGAATTTACAAGACAGTTTTCTAATAAAGAATGAAAGCAAAAGAGCAAAAAGCCCTTTGATTTTTTATCTTTCATTCTTCAATTCTCTTGCAGCTATCCTTTGGCTTTAAGCATAATTATTTTCTATAATTCTAAAATTAAATTTCCAAATGATCTTACTTTCAGCTTTGCCAAAGGTCAATCCTTTGTTTGAAGGAAGCAGCTCTGGTGTGTCTGTTCGTGGTGTTCCCAGGGCTGATGTTTCAAGAACCTACATTGCTGTGATGCCTGTGGCTTCATTAAAATGTTCCATGGGCAAGCTCTCCAATATGAAATCACATGAGCCTCCAGATACTACAACTGAGACAGTCGTCACAGATACAGACATTTTACTGGCAGGAGTGGATGATGATGAAAATGACCAAGATCCTCTTAGGCATTTGTTTCCCTTGCTAAACACATCACCACTTTCACCAACAAGTTGCATGTTGCCTTCACCACTGGATGCATCATCCATGCAGGGAGCATCACCTCTGACCCGCCCTGCAAAGTTTTCTGCATCACCAGGGATGTCTCCGTCGTCACAGTTTCAGCCAATTCCAAGGATTTCACCATTTCAGCCTTTACACTCGACACCATCCCCATCATTAGGAAATGGGACAAGTTTAGAATTTGACAGCACAACTGGAGAAGACAATCTTTCTGTTCCACAAGCACAGGGCTACATAATTTCAACTGTACACACGGGAAAGATGCCAGCAACATTCTGGGCAAGTTCATCTCATTCAGAGACCAGTGATCCTGTCATTCTCAAAGTAAGAATTGCTTTTCTTGATATTCTTGGTTTTCAACCCAGAGGGCTGCATAATAGACTGGTTTATGTATTCAGGGAGTTCTTAACATACCGATCAGGCAGGCGTGAGGTCATCTGAAATAACCAGAAAAATTCCAAGTATTGAGCATCCACAGGTGATACCTGTGTGAAATCTTAAGGTTGAACTCAATCTATTTAAATTAAACTTGGCGACAATTATTTTCTTTACCTGATAATTTTATTACTAATCCACTAATGCATGATTGCTTGTTTGTTTGTTGAAGGCTGCTCTACATATTCATAATCCAGACCTCATGGAGGGATCAAAAGGAGTTTGCACTGCCTGGCATGTGCTTGCCACAAAGTCACACTGTCTTGTGCTAAGGTTGGTTATTAAATAGCATTTACTGACTCTACGTGTTGTTGTAAAAGAGAAGCAGCATTCCCCCACTCGATTTGTTGTTACTTTTTGTTACAAATAATTTTGATAAATTACTACATTGACTATATTTTACTTTCAGGTCGATACTCCAAACTTATGATGCACTATCCTGGCTCACTGTGGATCCTGTTTCACGTGACAGACGTTCTTGTTTGCCAGTTCACTTGTACATGCTGTGTCAACTTCACGACACATTATCTGTTCTTTTGGATAACCAGCCTTCTTAAATTATTGCCAGAGCCAAGCTCACTGCACAAGGAGGTGTTAATTATTAAACTTTATTTTTTAGCCAGATGTTCATAAAATGTACAATTTTCACCCCTCTCTGAGAGGGTGGCTAGCTTTTGCTGCATTTTTCTGTTGCACAGGGTTATGTGAGGGTAGGGAATGAGAATTGCCTATTCCAGATTTCCAAGAATCAAAACGTAATAATTTGATGAAACAAATTAGAATTACTCCAAGGAATATGGTAGTCTATTATTATAAATTTAATTTATGTGCTCAAATTTGTCTTTGTATTCAATGGAGAATTAAATTCCACCTTGACATAAGGGGTTTAGAATCTTTTAAAGGGTTTTGTGTATAGATACATGCATATACTTCAAAGATTATAGTGCTTTTTGCGCCTTTCAGACATTTTCTTTCAAAGTTAGATAGCTGTACCAGCAATTGTTTTGACATTCTGACAAAAAGTGTTCACCCTGAAAGAAAGTTTCTCTCTATGAAAGGAAGGTTATTTCTCACTGGCTTCCATTTGCCCGTACACATTTGAGAGTTTTAACATCATTTAACAGCCCACATGGTGGCGTTTTTCATTAGCATCCACAGCCTCAAAACTTGCAAATTTTTCTTTCTTCATTTGGTGGCAGAGGATGAGCTGCATAAAGGTTGTAGGAATTTGTCAAGTGTTTTTTCCCTGGATGCATGCCTGGTTGTTATGCAAGCAGTATGTGTTGCTAATGCTGACTTATTCTTGGTCATCTCTCTTGTCTGTTGTGTGTGGTTATTGATGGTAGATTGTGATAGTAAAAAAATTCAGTTCTTAAATGATTTTAATTGTTTTTGCATGGGTCATGGTGCTTGTCATCTTGTAGTTGGTTGCCAACCAATCAGTTCTGTAGAGACAAACATGTGCTAATGCTGGTGGACAACCAAAAGGGACCTGAGAGATGGAATGAGGTAATGCAAAAAACACCCATGGGCAAATCCGGCCTGTGTACAGTTAGAATATTTTACAGTAGGATCCTACTCCTTGAGTGTCTTTTGTACCACTTATGGATTTCTTGTCTCACTCGACGTGTTGAAAAAAGGTTTGCCAAACTTTGCTGGTAAAGCAGGTGTTCAGAGGTACTGTTTGTCATTATTTTCACTGTCATCTCCTGGACAAGATGTGCCATACATTTCCTATTTGTATGTGTGACCCCTCGAGCCAGCAGTTCATTAACTATTATTCTGCTCTCACAAGAATCATTAACAGCAACAAGTCGGTGGTAAATATTAGAACTGTCAGAATTATGGTGAGTGAAATTTTGCCCTGCCAAATATGTGATGCATTATTTTGCACTATCAGCTTATCAAGTGCAACCATAACATTATTATTATTTGTATGTATTTATACACAAAGACCTTACCTGGCTAATAATAATGAAGACTAATACACCTTTTTCCAAAATGGCCGCCATTTAAATGTTTCATTGTTTTTATGATGCCTCGTTCTTAAGCTTAAAATTCAAAAGAATATTCTGCCTTAAACGAGGCATCAAGGTCTAATTTGGATAAAAACAAAACAATATCTAGATGGTGGCCATTTTGGAAAAAGGTTTATATTATTGTTAAGAGCCGTGCATATGCATTCATTATGAATTTGTATATGCAATAATTGAATATTCTTTTCTCGTTCCATTTTTGCAATTTTCGTGTTTCACATAGCACCTGTATCCTATGCTAAAAGCCTTGCATTTCTTATTTATAAATGTGTCATATTTGACAACATATTTTTTCTACTCTTCTACTATTTTATTTTGTTCTTTAACAATGCTAATACATTTGTCATTACTACTACTACTACTACTGATAATAATTATGCAGAATATAATGTTATTAGCCCTAACATAAAGGTATTGTGATCAATATATCACCATGTATGTTAATGAAAGTATAAAAAACTGTTTACAAATTCAATAACCCTTCTCCAGTATTGTAAAGTAATATATTATTTCAAGTCCAGGATTGGAAATCTCTTCATCTGGTAAAGTAGTAATTTTATTCAAAATGCAACCTCACATAATACACTATTCATCATAGAACACCCCAATGCTAAAATGTTTAACTGTTTTAAAAACAAGCACAAATACCCCCAGCCATTGATACAGTGATTAGTTTTATAAAACAAATCACCAATTCAAATCAATTGCAAAAATTGGATTGTATTAGATGTAGACGATTTTGTAGATAGGAAATGTAGATAAATGATAATAATAATAATAATAATAATTATGTCAGTGCATTTTGCATTAAGATAATATTTGTGAATGGACTAGAATTCTAATGTCTCATTTCTTGTCCACTCATAATGATATCAGACCTGAGTCTGTCGCCCCTTGTAAATAAGTTATTAGAC
>NC_090879.1:3891729-3894229 GCF_036669935.1 Montipora foliosa
GGGCATTCCTTACGGGCGTGGAAGGAAATAACTTCTGATAAGGAAATTCTTTCCACTGTAATGGGAATGAAAATTGTTTTTGATGAACCTCCTCAACAACATTTTCTACCCACATGTAAGAGGCCCGCCAGTGAGGAAGCTGTTATCGATCTAGAGGTGGAAAAGCTTCTATCGAAAAGTGTCATTGAGCCCACCGGTCACAGTCATGGAGAAATAATTTCTGATGTATTCGTGCGCGTTAAAAAGGATGGTGGTCACCGAATGATTCTTAACCTTAAGAATCTTAACAAATGTGCCAAAAAACTCCATTTTAAGATGGAGACTCTCAACACCATCGTTAAACTAGTTGAGAAAGATTGTTTCATGGCGTCAATTGACTTGAAGGACGCATACTATTCCGTGCCCATCGTCACATCGGACAGGAAATACTTACGATTTTTTTGGAGGGGGCAACTTTATCAGTTCACATGCTTACCCAACGGCCTCTCATGCGGTCCCAGAAAGTTTACCAAACTTCTTAAACCCGCACTAACAGAGTTACATCTCAAGGGTCATATCTCCAGCGGTTATATAGACGACCTGTACTTACAGGGGAAGACTTATGATGCCTGTGTGCATAATGTTATAGACACCGTAATTCAAATTGATGCCTTGGGACTCGTAACCCACCCAGAAAAATCCGTCTTTAACCCAACCCAACAACTAGTAATTCTGGGGTTCGTTCTGAACTTAGTTAATATGACAATTACATTAACTCGGGAAAAAGCCCTGACAATCCAAACTGCGTGCACATCGCTGCTTAACACGGCTTCTCCTACTATAAGGGAAGTAGCACGAGTGCTCGGAAAGATGGTTTCATCTTTTCCTGGGGTCATGTACGGGGCTCTATACTATCGCCACATTGAATACGATAAAACTCGCGCACTGCGAAACAACCGATGGAATTTTGACAGGCGCATGTCTTTATCGGCAAATGCTAAATTGGAGCTTGAGAGGTGGATAGCTGATGTGATGACAGCGGAAAATGTAATGACCTGGGATCAGCCATCATGCGAGCTGATGACGGATGCTTCAAACAACGGTTGGGAGGTTCTGTGCGGGCCACAGTCGACAGGTGGCCTGTGGGCTTCGGACGAAAAGCCCCACCACATTAACTATCTAGAACTGTTAGCAGTTTTTCTAGGCCTTAAAGCTCTATGTAGCTCCCACCGCGACAGGTATATCCGGTTAAAGATTGATAACACTACTGCGGTTGCGGTAATAAACCACATGGGAACAAGCCATTCTGGGCACTTAAACAAATTATGCAAGGAAATTTGGGATTGGTGTATAGCACGAAACCTCTGGATCAGTGCGGGACACATTGCAGGTAAAGCTAATGTAGAAGCTGATCTGGAATCCAGACAAAACCAAACCATAACTGAATGGATGCTAAATACAACTTTGTTCTCACAATCCCTGAAAACATTGCAATTTGCACCAGATATCGACCTACTGAACAAACAGCTTCCTAATTATGTCGTATATAGGCCGGACCCAGAATCAATAGCCATTGATGCTTTCACAATCAACTGGGCAAAACTAAAGTTCTGTGCCTTTCCTCCCTTTAGTGTTATAGCAGCTGTGCTCAAGAAGATCCAGGAGGACAAAGCCACTGGCGTCTGCGTGCTTCCCAACTGACCGCCACAGGCCTGGTTCCCCAAGGCAATGAAAATGACGGTATAGAAACCGGTAGTGTTGGGAGCGAGCAAAACACTACTCTATTTGCCCAACCAACCTCAAGCTCTCAACTACTGCGAAAGATATCATTATGGCCTCTTGGCGCGCTAGTACTGCTAAACAGTACCAAATACACCTCTCGCGATGGGAAATGTTTTGTAAATCTCGAAACATTAACAAATTTAACGCTAGTATTGAAAAGGGAATTGATTTTTTGGCATCCCTTTATGAGAAAGGCTTGGGATACAGCGCCATTAATACCGCTAGGTCCGCCCTGTCCTCCGTACTTGACCTTCCAGGTGGGAATACATTTGGTACTCATCCACTCGTGACTAGATTTCTTAAGGGCATCTTCGAGCTTAAACCCTCTTTACCAAGATACACCACTATATGGGATGTCGGGACAGTGTTGCGGTACCTACAAACATTGCATCCGATACCCGAACTTAATCTCAAGACTCTGACTAAGAAACTGACAATGTTACTTTGTCTTCTGACCGGACAACGGTGCCAAACCTTAACAAAACTAGATATTTCTTTCATGCAAGCGTTGCCGGATAAATACGTGTTCACCATCGGGGAGAAACTTAAAACCACTAAACCAGGGAAACACCTTGAGCCAGTTGAACTAGATGCGTACAAGCAGGATGAAAGTTTATGTGTGGTTTCCCAGGCACATAACACATTATCTCCATATGACAAAGGAGCTCAGAGGACAGAACTGTCAACTTCTCATAAGCTTTATCAAACCACACAATCCGGTCTCCAATTCCACAATAGG
>NC_090879.1:3899229-3901729 GCF_036669935.1 Montipora foliosa
AGGGAAATGGGAAAATGTGTTTTCACTCACCTTCGAGCACATGATCACAATAGTCGCACGCGTCATGCAAGTTTGTCTAATGACATCAGACATCAAAACACGTGCTTTCATTGGTCCCTACTAAAATGTCCAGGGAATCTGACATTACACTACGTAGCCTTACAGTACACTTTTCACACAACGATCGAGAATTTTTCTGCCTGCTGCAATACTTCGTGCGGCATTAAGAGCTGGCCGCCTCGCAAGCCTCGCGTTTTCGGTCGGCTTGCTCGTTGGCAACAATACCAGTATAATGTACTAGCCTTGAACTATTTTCGTTATTTCCGGTCTTTAGTGTAATGCTACTTGTATTACCTTTGAATTTGCAATAAAGGTCAGGCTTGCAGCGGTCAGCTTGACATGGCTACCAGCGGTGTGTGAGATCAGTGAATTATTTAAATATTAGATTATTTAAATATGAGGCGCCATGGACAGCGATATATGGATATGAGCGCTATATAAAGTTATAATAAGTTATTATTATTATTATAGTTATTATTTTACTGAATTTTTCTTAGCCAACAATACAGCCAATTTCTATTTCGCTTTTTCCCCTTTAAGTTGCTGCCATTAACATGTAAATGATTATTGCAACAATAAGCAAAATTGGAAGCCACAAATAACTTCCCAGTTTGGTTCCTTTGTCAATGGTGCCTGTTTTTCTTGTCCTCAGAGGGCAAAGTTTGCTCTCCTGAACCCCCATGATAACGTCCCTGGCTCCTTTCCATGAGCTTGAGCTTGTTAGTCTGAACTGGGCTGGAATGCATGGACCAAAAAAGCAACTGAAGGCAAGCTTTGGATCTGTTCTAAGCATATGCCAAAGATTAGGTCTTGCACCAATAAGGTCAGCAAGTTCATCACAGTAGCTAACCAAGTTGACCTGTGGACAAACAATGACATGTCATGTTCTTTATTGCCTTGAATTAGTCGCACAATTCCATAGCTGTTTTGTCTAATATTGTTATCCAATGTATCAGACCACTGAAGTTGTAATAATTATCGTAGCTGACCAGCCAAAAATACCATAATGCTCTTTGTTTGCCCCTCTGAATTTTGCATAAGCATTGTTTTTATTTATTTTTCTCTTGGGACTTATAATGGTCCTAGCAGAAACTGGAAACAATGCTTATGCAAAATAATTTTGGAGGGACAAACAAAGAGTACCGGTATTATTGCATTTTTGATATTATTGGCTAATAAAGCTCACTGTTACAGCTTTAAAATATTTTGAAGCAATCACTGTAAAACAGCAGGAACTGAATCAGAAATGCAGGCCATCACATTGATAACAAAATTACCGGTAACAATAATATTCATTCAAACAAAGGCCCTTCCTCTTTCAAAGAATTTTTCTTTTTGGCTTGGTTTGTAGTTTTGCTACTCGGCTTAAATGATTAGTTATTTTTGTTAATTGTGTGATTTCCTGCATTTCTAGACCTTTCTTTAAAGGACCTAGTTACCCACTTTAAATTGAGCACCCACAACACTTTAGTCGCCAGTTTCGGAATAAATTTATTATCACTTCTGGAAAGTGGAGAAACAATTTCTTGAACTACATTGCATTTTACAGATTCAGCAGCCATTTTGAAATCCAAATAGCTATTATGGGGTTTTAAGGGGGCAAATTGGTATGCATGTGCTGAATCCCATAATAGCTATTAAAAACAATAGATTTCAAAATGGCCGTCATATCTGTAAAATGGTCTCAGAGGCACACAGGCGAACATTTGAATACTGATCTATATCACAGTCTTTAAAAGCTGTTATCTTTATCTTTTTCGGTGTTGGGCGATAGGGTGTGAGGGGTGGGGGTAGGGGATCAAGGGTACCGTACCTGAAACAACCCAAACCTTTACAAAAATGCTAACCATAGGCCTTAACATTATCTAAAGCATAGTGTTTAGGCTTAAGGTTAGCATTAATTTTTTGAAAAGGTCTGGGTTGTTTCAGCTATGGTACCCTTCACCCCTTACCCCATCCCTTACTTCCCCCAGTCATGCTGCTCCCCTTTAACCCTTTTAATCCTGAGAGCAAGACTTACAGATTTTACTGTCTAGCACCAGACAATTTTACTTGTCAATGGGGGCAACTGCAGGGATGAATGGGTTATATTAATTTTACATTGTAGAGTTAATTTAAATTTTAAAATATCAACAGTTTCCTGGCCTCTTGTTTTTAAATTATATACTGTATATCTTAGGTGGCTGAGTTACAGTACCCTCCTCCTGAGACGTTCCTTCTGCTTGGCACCCACTTCGTCTTCAAAATATTTTTTTTGATTGGGTAAAAGACACTCTACCCAAACTAAAGGAACCACTGGTGCCCTAAGCTCAGTGTGAGGGACACCAACAAAAATATAAGGATTTGTATGGAAATCCCGATAAAGGACCTGAGAAGATAAGTTTTTATGAGAAAAATCCCAATTAAAAAGCCTAACCTCATTGCCATTGGGGGTCTCGTC
>NC_090879.1:3911729-3924229 GCF_036669935.1 Montipora foliosa
CAGGAACAGTTTTCCAATTGCTTTTAGTATTTTGTAACAGCCTGGGTATCCATGCTAACCTTAATGACTTGAACATTACATCAACATCTATCATTCGCAAGCCGCCTTTGTCATATTCTTGATACATAGCATCCCGTTTAATTTTATCTCTTTTATTTTTCCAAAGAAATTTAAAGAGTCTGCTTGTTACATTAGCAGGAATATCTGTAGGAACGTTAACTATAGATGCTGAATATATCAAAGGCGACAAACCTAGGAATTTTGCAATTAATACCTTCCCATATAGTGTCAAAGCTCTAGAATTCCAAATATCAAGTTTAGACTGCATTTTCTGTATTTTAAGTTTAAAGTTAAGTTGGTAATTTCCTTTCTCATTATAAGATACATAAACTCCCAATATTTTAGCCTCGGTTCTCGCACCCATTTCATCTCCAGAGGTCTTGTTTTATTGTTTGACCATCTTTCAAGCCACATTGCCTTTGTTTTACCAATGTTAAGGTGCAACCCTGAAAATTTACTGAAAATATTAACTTTGTTAAGAACTGCACTGACAGAGTCAAGGTTACGACAAAAGAGATTGGTGTCATCAGCGAACTGGGTCAGTTTGATTTCATTTCCAAAGACAACTATTCCTTTTATATTTGTATCTTGTCGAATATTGTTAGACAGAATTTCGACAGTCAAAATAAATAAAAATGGTGAAAGAGGGCACCCTTGCCTCACTCCTCTTAAAGGCTTAAACCAACTTGTCAAATATCCATTGTTCATAACTGCACTCTCTATATCCTTGTAAAACAATTGAATCCACTTAATTAACAATTCCCTCACCGAAATTATACCCCTCTAAAGCTGACTGGATACAGGACCACTCAAGGGAATCAACAGCTTTCTGAAAGTCTACCGAGATGAGAACCCCTGTACTATTTAGTTTTTTTGTTTGTTCCATAATGTCACTAATCAGTCTGATGTTCTCTCCAATATACCTTCCTTTAACGAATCCAGTTTGATCTGAATGGACAAGTTTGTTTAGGATTGGCTCAATTCTCTTCGCTATAGCTTTAGATGCAATTTTGTAATCAACATTCAGTAATGTTATTGGTCTCCAGTTATATAAATGTGTTAATGACTCATCCCCTTTGGGTAATAGAGTGATCACAGCTCTGCGCTGAGATATTGACAGTTGCCCAATATCGTTGGCTGCATTAAGGCCTTCAACAAGATCATACCCCACCAAATCAAAGAAGTGTTTATAAAATTCCGCCGTAAATCCATCTTCGCCGGGTGATTTTTCATTTGGTAAGGTTTCTAATATCTTCTGACACTCTTCAAATGTCAGGTAACCCTCTAAAGACACCTTTTCCTCGTCTGAAAGTTTTGGCATTTCGACATTCTGTGTAAACTTATTAAAACTTTCCTGTGGATGATCCGGTAATATTTTGGACCGATAAAGATCACTATAATATTGTTCAATTTTCGCCAAAATTTCGTTATTATCCTTTATGGATACGCCCTCCTCGGTTTCAATTTCATTAATGACCTTTCGTTTGTAATTCCTTTTTCCTAGATTGAAAAGATACTTGGTCGCTTTCTCTCCGTTTTCAACCCAGTTACACTTAGCTCTAAATATAGTCGCTTTACTTTTCACTTCATAGATTAGTTTAGGTTCATTCTTAAGTTCGTCTTATTCATTTAGTTCTTCATCCCAAAGACAAAAGAAAAAAAAAAGGATTTAAACAGAAGACATTTCTCTTCATAATAATTATAATAATAATCGAGATACCTAAATTTTCTGGTGGCAGTTATAAATTATTGAAGCCGTTTTCATCAACAATCCTGGTCGGAGACCCTTCTGGGGAAGTTTTAACGAAAACCGTACGGTCGATAGTCCAGAATCTATCAATAGCGCTATTCTGTCGCATTTTGGCTGCTCTGGCCACGAGACCTCGTCTATAAGCTGTCAAGCGTTCATTAATAAAAATACGTGATGACTCAGCGGCCGAAGTGGTATTCGAAAAACTAGGAAATATATTTTTCAAACCTATGTTCTTCAGTTTAGTTCTCTTCTTGTACAGGTTCGTTTTAGTTTTATGGCTGATGAATTTAGCAATGATACAAGTTTTACCTTTCGGCTTGATTTTGTGTGAGATGTCGATGTCAGTTGAAGATATTTCTACGTCCAGAGCTCTCGCCAACTTCAACACAGCTTCATCTGTTGACACGTACGCCGATTCCGGTATTCCATAAATTTCCAGCGAGGACTTTCTACTGTACTGCTGTAGTTCATCCAGCTCCACCCACATTCTCGATGTATCATCTTGTTCCTTCTTTAACTTTTCCCTCGTTTGATCAAGTTCAGTCCTAAGTGTTTGATTTTCACTTACGACCTTCGCAAGTTTCGTCTTAAGTTGCTCAATGTCGCGGCCATGTGACTGAAAAGTCGCTCTAAATTGCGAGAGCTCTTCTCTAAGATTAGCATTGTCTTGCAATATTGCCGCCACAGAGTTTTCCAGATTAACTAAAATATCTCGCAATTGCGATAGCGTTGGTTCTTCTTGAAAGGACGCATCACAAGTTGCGGTTCCACCTTCTGCCATATTTCCTTCGATTTTCTGAGATGGAGAAGACCGAGTGTTCAGTTTTTTCACTTCCTTCGGCGATTCTTCCAAGGACCTACGGGCTCCCCTTTTATTCTTTCTAGTTTTCGTCATTTAATTCGACTCTTGAACATCCCAACAAACGCGATGGAGGGAGGGGAAAGTGTCCTACTCAAAAAACACGTCTGTTCCAACAGACACCCCGCGCATGCTCCTTTTGTCTCATATGGTTTAGGGGCCGACATATCCCTCTCTCAATGCCGTACCGGGAGGCGAGGTCGGTAGCAGAAAGAAGCGAAGGGCCAACTGCGTCCAAAAGCGATCACACGGGCCGAAATCCCGGGATGACTCGTTTGGTACGACGCTCCAGCGCCACGTCTGGAGGTACTGCATATTTTTCTCGTCTCGTCTTCAAACATTCCGTCAGCGCATGCGTGCGTAAATGTTCAGCCTCTCCGATACCTACAATACTAGACATATTTAGTTGGAACACTTAGGCCCAGTTCAGACGTCGTGCTTCTGCCGTGCCGAACTTAATTCCAATTAGGTTCGACTGTAGCACGGCAGAAACATGACTTTGATTCAGACGTCGTGCCATAGTCGTACCAAATTCAGGAGTTTCTAAAGCCACGCAACAATTAGTCAGCGGTGACGAAACAAAAACAATGGCGCCGCAGCGAAGACTCCTGCTGATAAAATTATTGCAAGACTCGAGAAGAAGACGGAGAGAAAGCATGCAGAAAATACTTCACATTTTGCAAGCAAGGCGAATGCTGTTATTGCGAATTTGCTTCCTAACTACACTCCTGCTTTCTTCCGAAAACTCCATTGCTGTTCGATCCTGTCGACGACTACCACGGCACAATTACGGATGGTTTGAACATTTGTGGAATACGTACAGTGATGCCGGGTTCAAGAAGACATTCCGTGTGTCCAAGGCAACCTTCAGGTTTATTCTTGGCCGCATTGAACACGACTTGCAACGCGACACTGTCGCAGAAGATCCGATTCCACCAGCATTTAGGCTGGCAGTGTGCCTTTACCGTTTAGCCAGAGGAGATTACTTCTACACAATAGCTGAAATGACCGGCCTTGGAGTCTCAACAGTTTGCGGGATAGTAAGTGACGTTACAAAGGCAATTATCAACAATCTGTGGAATGAACAAGTTTCCCAATACTTTCCAAGGAACGAACTGGAATTCCGGGACAAAATTTTGGATATGGAGGAAGTGTGGCAATTCCCATGCAGCTGGGCTGCCATTGATGGATGTCATATACCATTAAAATGCCCTGTAGGTGGATTACAGGCAAACAAAGAATACCACAACTATAAGAACTTTTACTCAATCATCCTAATTGCCTTGGTAGATGCAAAGCGTAGATTTATTTGGGCGAGTTGTGGATTCCCGGGAAATTCACATGATTCAATCATTTTGCAATCAACCAACCTTTGGAGTAAAATAACAGCTGGGCAAGTAATACCTGATATAGGTAAAGAAATTGAAGGTGTTAGTGTCCCTCCTCTAATTTTGGGTGATTCTGCTTTCCCTTTTCAAAGCTGGCTCATGAAACCTAATACGAGTGCTGTTTTGACCCCCCCACAACAATATTTTAATTATAGACTCAGCAGAGCAAGAATGATCATTGAGGATGCCTATGGTGGGCTCAAAGGTAGGTGGCGAGTGCTTCTTAGGAAGTGTGAGAGCACCCAAGAAGAAGTTCGAGACAATACACTTGCATGTATTGTGTTGCATAACATCTGTATTGAACGGGGGGATACTTTGAGCAGACAACTGGATGCCACTATTGACCCGGCAACAAACCAGAGAAGGCCCAGGGATGTTATAAGGCGTCTCTTGAACATGACCAACTGTCGGCCAATAAGGGATAACTGTCGACAGGCAAGCAGGATAAGAACTGTGCTCACACAGAAGTTGTGGAGAGAAAAACAAGGACAAGGTGTATTCTGAAGACTTGATTTATATTTAACCCTTGCACTCCAGTGACTGATATGTACTTTCCCTTACAAGATCAGTATGTTTTCTAGCAGAGAGGTGATGAGAATAGAGAAGTCTATCCCCATCCCCATCCCCTGGGAGATACTGCCTCAATTGCCAAATTCTCAAAACTGACATTAAAAGGAATGTATAGCACCCAGTAAAGAGAATTAACATTATTTTATATCTTGGGAGTGAAAGGGTTAAGTTGAAATTTCAAGTGTACCACAGAAGCCAAAAAGGCTCCTTTGTAAAGGGACGTGTTCTTCAAAAGGGTTCCTTTGATATGATAAAATTCAACTTGGAAGCGAGGCCTATGCGCCTAGAAGACATAAACAAAATGAATGAATGAATGAACATTCTGGTTCAATTTCTTTTGTTTGTGTCCTCTAGGCATCACTACAAAGTTGAATTTAAATATGACTGATAAAGAACCTGGTGTTGTTTTTGTCACAGAAAAAGTGTAGTTCCCATTACCTTTCAGGTGGAACATTAAGCAGAGACTTTTGTTCTACCATATGTTCTTACTGAAGTTACATGAAAAAAAAAAATGAAATAAGTTTGTACTATCTCTGTAGCAAGATGTTTCTATTTTTCAAAAAACATGATAACTTAAAAATTATAATTATAGTATTTAAATCCTTCATGATGATTATGTTGTCAGCTTGGTATATGAACATGATTTCTCTAATACAAGCAATAAATTGTTTGGTTACTGGTAACATGACATCACTGTTAATGGATATCTTAACTCAACTTCCCTGTGAAATCACGTGCTATCCTGGCACGATGGGAGAGGATTGCTCAATTTTCAAACCTATGTAACATATAGATCCTTCGCAGGTTGTATCCATATCTGTAAAATGCATATATTAAATAATTGCAAATATAAAAAGAGGAAAAGTAGCTCAGAAGCAAAGTGGCCAAAATCACAATGAAAATTTCAAGTTGCCCATAATTCACTCTGTTTGCCCCCAAATTTGCATAAACTTTTTTTGCCAAATGCTCTTGGGAGGTCTGCATATTCCCAAGAGCATTTCACAAAAATGGTTTAGGCAAAATTTGGGGGCAATCAGAGTGAATTATGGGCAATTGGAAAATAGACAATAGATCTGCATTCAGAACTACAGGATCCCTTCATAAATAATCAATAATTATTTTTATCCATTCAAGCTGATGAATTTTTGCTACACTAAAGTAGAATAATGAACTTTAAAAACACAAAAATATAATCATGGAAATTTCCCAATTATTACTTCTGGAATAGCTTCCCATGTTTCTGAACACCTGAAGATTTAAACAACAAATTTACATTTAGAAATATTTCCTACTCACAACACAACAAATATTGTGGAAAAAAGATCCAGTCATTAATTGAAAGTCAGAGGTCGAAGAAAGTTTGGGAATTATTGTTCGCCACACTTGATGCAGTTCCACCTTGCACCTGATGCATACCCCCACTTTCCATATATCCATAAGCATGCTGAGGTGGGACAGACATGTAACCATACGGCTGGTAGCTTCCTTGAGTAGAACACTGAACAGATTGGGCTGTTGGCTGTGATGACATAATCATTTGCATGAGTTGAAGCTCGTGTCTTCTAGCCTTCTCGTTCTCTTCGCGATAAAACTCAAGGAGATCTTTGGTTGGGTCTCTTTCTAACAACTTCTCCATGCATTCAACAGCACTTGAGGCAACTTCTTTCCTTTTTTTCCCTCGGTTTTTGACTGGTACAAAAAGCTTCCTACCATCTGACGATCCGTTACCTGTACTCTCATCGCTGTCCTGTACACTTGCTGGACTTGCCCTTGATTCTTCATTTACATTTTCACTGCTCCCATCAGTTGGTTCAACTGCTCTTTCAGGCTGACAGGAATCTCGACTTTTCACGAGAGCAAACAGCATGGGGAACCATGGCCCATAATTCTTTTCTTCTTGGAAGCGATTAACACCTGTCGCGGTTTTCACAGTGAGAGCCACTTTTTTGCATTCGCTTATCAGCTTTTTTAACTTGTTTCTCACTTGCTCCACAGTGAACCGAACCTCATGACCACGTGCCTCGAACCGTTCCTGCATATCTTTGAGCAACTTGCTATATACCTCATTGTTTCTTGAGTTTTTTGAATTCGTGAAGATAATTCTTTGTTTGTAATAATCGCTATTACAAACAATATCCACCATATCTGTAATGTCGTCTTCCTTCCAACTCGATTTTCTTCCAACTTTCTTCTTCTTTTCCCGATTGCTCCCGGAATTCGTAGACTTGCTGATTTCAGATTCAGCGTCGCTAGCTGCTTCTTCGCCATTTTCCCTTCCACATTCATAGCCAGCTAATGGAATGTTTTCATCAAAGGGTTCGTCTTCGTTCCATGATTCATCACCAGCTTGCTCTTCGGCGGATGAAATTTCGTTCACATGAACACTTCTTCGCCAAGCCGCCATGTTGTTACTTTAACACTCAATGCGCATAATCCGTAAAGGAGAATTCTCCTCGTGGTCTCCTCGTGGTCTCCTCGTAACTCCTCGCGCGAACAAAACTCTGCCAAAATACGTTAATATAATTTATGAATTTTGTTTGGCACGGCAGAGGCACGACGTTTGAATCGCTGCCGTGCCAGAGTCGTGTAGCACGACAGAGGATGTCGAACTTAATTGCTTTGCCGAACTTAATTCAAAAGTTTGATTCAGACGCCGTGCTTCTGCCGTGCTTTTGTCGAACTTAATTCCTGAATTTAGTTCGGCACGGCAGAAGCACGACGTCTGAACTGGGCCTTAGCGAATGGAGGGAATCATCGTGTTACAAGATCGTAGCTTATACCACATCCCCCTTTCCCCAATTCAATGTTGTGTGAGAATTTTTCGGCCGACTACTAGTAGTTGTGGAAATCAACATTGGAGGAAGGGGAAAACGGGGATGGGTGTTCCAACAAATGTGACGATTATTGTATTTGCTTCAAGGAAATTGGCAAATCTGTAGAGGTGTAGATCAGAAGTCAAGTCTCTTTAGAAAAGAAGTAAACTTGTTACTAAGATAAACGGAATGTCTCTTCGCATGCGTTGTATTTAAAAAGGTGAGCAGTTGGTCTGGACATGATGATAATCAAGGAATATGTGTTGGAGAGTTTTTAGAAGGCCAAATAATTATAAATACTATGTGGTGTGTAAAGGAACATCTTCAAAATGCTGTGTACCACATTTCCATGTAAAGTAGTTGACACTGTGTACTTTGATTAACGTAGCCTACACATGAGATCGGGGGCTTTAATTATTATCGAGACGAGAATCGAGCGAAATAAGGGCGATCTTCTTTGCACTGGTACTGATGTTGGCATTTGAAGGCGTGACAACGGTTAGCGAAGGGAATAAAGCTGGAGAGGTGGGGTCGCTGACTTCTTGTGAGGTTCGGTTAATAATATATCGAGTGGTGCCGATGTGGAGCTGGTACCAACTCAAGAAGAATTTACAGGATGATTAAATTAAAATGGACTTAATGTATGCAAATTGCAATTGAGAAGTGATTGTCAACGATTCACCGTGCGATTCACCAGATACTTAAGCTCGATATGCAAGGAGAGGAAAGAGTTTGCGGGCATAAGAACCATCCTATCCCGAGGTTGTAATCTAAACTAGTTTGGAAATGTAAAATCAAGAAAATCCCGTAACATTTTCTGCTATTGCGGCACGGTTCACCATGGTGAATCGTTTGTTTAAAGAAATGAACTGTTTATCTTTCAGCTCACCGACGGTTCACCATGGTGAACCGTTGAGATTCACGATTCGAAACCATGTCATCACAGACCAGTGATTGCAAAAGTCTAATTACGTTGTCATATTTTCAAGCCTATAGATTTCTTCTTTATAACAAGGATTAGAGGGGCAGAATTTGGAAAGCATTCATTGATCTATTTCACCATTGTGCATACATAAATTAACCTAATTAATGAGGGTAAACAGTGGTATGGTCAAAAGTCGGGTATGACAAACAATGGACTCGTTTTGCACTTTAACAGGGAAATTACAGACTTGTCGTAATAACAGGTGTCGTTTTCATTAGCTTTACATTTTCAGGGTTTCAGCCTGAGTTTTTCAAAAGCAGAGCACCAACCATTGTCGATGAACTGTTTTTTTGCTACAACTCATTTAGTCAGTGCTATCGCAGAAAGAAACGTCTTCAGGGGCCGTAATATATTTCCATAGCTATTCTGACTGCTTGGTATATAAAATAAGTCAATCAACGCTGACCGTTGCACTTGATAATCATGTCAGTCCGTCTTTGAATAGAGCCTATTAAAGTGTTCAGAGGACAAAATGTACTTATCACACGAGTTTGGAACTGTTGGAATATTGCACGGCGTATACTGCATCGCACGGCTTCATACCAAAGCACACCAATACTCAGTCAATACTAGACATATTTAGTTGCAACACTTATCGAATGGTCAGAATCATCCTGTTAAAAGATCGTAGCTTATACCACATCCCCCTTCCCCCATTCAAGGAGGGGGGAAACGACGATGGGTGTCCCAACAAATGTGACGAGTATTGTAGCCCACCAAAACTATTAAGATGCTGGTTAACTTTTGACAAGGAGTTGAGATTTCGGTTGATTCTACAGGGGCATAAACGTAACGTAAGAACCGTGCGTGTCTGGTCTTCTCGAGACAGAGGTGAGAGATGATTTCATGCAGACTGGAACGCCTAAATTGCTCTGTTTTAAACATGGCGGTTTACAGCACCAGTGAAGTCGTCTCTCTGGCCTTTCTGTGGACGAATTCCAGGACCTACCGATACAATTTGAGCAAGTTTTGAAAGCTAAAATGTTTAATCGATGCTGTATTTTTCCGGTAGGACTGGGTGGCTCCACACTCATAAGAAAATCTATGAAATGACAATCGGGGTCTTCCCTTGTCATGGAACGGCCGAATCACCCAGAATTCCTTTTGTGCATGAAGGAGGCAAGCTGAGACTGATCCTCATCAAATGAGGAAAAAGTAAAGAGAAGAAGATTTCTAGGCGGATACTAAGGAGTAGCCAAGGTGCGTGTTGTTAACGTAGACTTTTTATCATAGGAAATTCGGCCTGGCCTTTGATAATTTCTTGTTAAAGAAACGGTATAATGTAGATAAGAGAGTAATGAGATTTATATTTGAGATTACCTGTCCTCTTACGTACCACTTAAGTCAAACTCTACATCTCTATGCAATAAGCGCATTCAAAATTTCCTCATGTTATTGTATAAAAGTAGTTAAAGAAGAACAAGCTTGTCCTGCATATATGAAAAATACGTTTTCTCTCCCGTTCTCTTCTTATGCATGATCTTCGTGGAAATTACATTCTGTCCCTAAATAAACCTGGAACAACCAGTTATGGTCTTAGCTCTTTTTCGTACGTATTAGCTAAGTTCGTTGCGAATTGCGCTACCTGGTTTTTCCCGTACCACTGAGTTTGCTGGTTTTAAACTAATCCAGGGCCGGATTTTGTACAACGGCTTTTCGTTTTGATTAATATATCTTTAAATATTATTTAAGATTTAGTTATGTATCTGTATATATTATGTATGTTAGCTGTAATGTCTCGAAGATATTATTCTGAAAGTCGAGATGAAAAAAAGTTTTATGCATGCATGTAAGTTACCTTCGGCAGGGCGCATGCGTGCACTTTGTAATCTGCGATTCCAGTGCTTACCATATGACAGATAAAATGAATTTTCTCTTAAATATATAAGCCATCGAAATCTTACGTTAAATTGTAATGACAAGGGCGGTTTGGAGCTGTGAGTAGGCGTGGGATTTGTCTCATATGGTTTAGGAGCCGACATATCCCTCCCTCAATGCCGTACCGGGAGGCGAGGTCGGTAGCAGAAAGCAGCGAAAGGCCAACTGCGTCCAAAAGCGATCGCACGGGCCGAAATCCCGGGATGATTCGTTTGGTACGACGCTCCAGCGCCACGTCTGGAGGTACTGCATATTTTTCTCGTCTCGTCTTCAAAACATTCCGTCAGCGCATGCGTGCGTAAATGTTAAGCCTCTCCGATACCTACAATACTAGACATATTTAGTTGGAACACTTAGCGAATGGAGGGAATCATCGTGTTACAAGATCGTAGCTTATACCACATCCCCCTTCCCCCAATTCAATGTTGTGTGAGAATTTTTTCGGCCGACTACTAGTAGTTGTGGAAATCAACATTGGAGGAAGGGGAAAACGGGGATGGGTGTTCCAACAAATGTGACGATTATTGTATTTGCTTCAAGGAAATTGGCAAATCTGTAGAGGTGTAGATCAGAAGTCAAGTCTCTTTAGAAAAGAAGTAAACTTGTTACTAAGATAAACGGAATGTCTCTTCGCATGCGTTGTATTTAAAAAGGTGAGCAGTTGGTCTGGACATGATGATAATCAAGGAATATGTGTTGGAGAGTTTTTAGAAGGCCAAATAATTATAAATACTATGTGGTGTGTAAAGGAACATCTTCAAAATGCTGTGTACCACATTTCCATGTAAAGTAGTTGACACTGTGTACTTTGATTAACGTAGCCTACACATGAGATCGGGGGCTTTAATTATTATCGAGACGAGAATCGAGCGAAATAAGGGCGATCTTCTTTGCACTGGTACTGATGTTGGCATTTGAAGGCGTGACAACGGTTAGCGAAGGGAATAAAGCTGGAGAGGTGGGGTCGCTGACTTCTTGTGAGGTTCGGTTAATAATATATCGAGTGGTGCCGATGTGGAGCTGGTACCAACTCAAGAAGAATTTACAGGATGATTAAATTAAAATGGACTTAATGTATGCAAATTGCAATTGAGAAGTGATTGTCAACGATTCACCGTGCGATTCACCAGATACTTAAGCTCGATATGCAAGGAGAGGAAAGAGTTTGCGGGCATAAGAACCATCCTATCCCGAGGTTGTAATCTAAACTAGTTTGGAAATGTAAAATCAAGAAAATCCCGTAACATTTTCTGCTATTGCGGCACGGTTCACCATGGTGAATCGTTTGTTTAAAGAAATGAACTGTTTATCTTTCAGCTCACCGACGGTTCACCATGGTGAACCGTTGAGATTCACGATTCGAAACCATGTCATCACAGACCAGTGATTGCAAAAGTCTAATTACGTTGTCATATTTTCAAGCCTATAGATTTCTTCTTTATAACAAGGATTAGAGGGGCAGAATTTGGAAAGCATTCATTGATCTATTTCACCATTGTGCATACATAAATTAACCTAATTAATGAGGGTAAACAGTGGTATGGTCAAAAGTCGGGTATGACAAACAATGGACTCGTTTTGCACTTTAACAGGGAAATTACAGACTTGTCGTAATAACAGGTGTCGTTTTCATTAGCTTTACATTTTCAGGGTTTCAGCCTGAGTTTTTCAAAAGCAGAGCACCAACCATTGTCGATGAACTGTTTTTTTGCTACAACTCATTTAGTCAGTGCTATCGCAGAAAGAAACGTCTTCAGGGGCCGTAATATATTTCCATAGCTATTCTGACTGCTTGGTATATAAAATAAGTCAATCAACGCTGACCGTTGCACTTGATAATCATGTCAGTCCGTCTTTGAATAGAGCCTATTAAAGTGTTCAGAGGACAAAATGTACTTATCACACGAGTTTGGAACTGTTGGAATATTGCACGGCGTATACTGCATCGCACGGCTTCATACCAAAGCACACCAATACTCAGTCAATACTAGACATATTTAGTTGCAACACTTATCGAATGGTCAGAATCATCCTGTTAAAAGATCGTAGCTTATACCACATCCCCCTTCCCCCATTCAAGGAGGGGGGAAACGACGATGGGTGTCCCAACAAATGTGACGAGTATTGTAGCCCACCAAAACTATTAAGATGCTGGTTAACTTTTGACAAGGAGTTGAGATTTCGGTTGATTCTA
>NC_090879.1:3929229-3934229 GCF_036669935.1 Montipora foliosa
CAAGTGGTTAGAACTGTCACCTTTGGAATTTTATGAATTCCCTGTTTGTCCGTTGTGGACGTGATGTTTTTTCCTTGTTTTTTCTATTTTCAGTCCAAGTATGTTAAGACGATAAGAGAGGTCGTGACCCGATTATCTTCTGGACATGAAGTTATCTTAAGAATTTTGAATGGTCAAAAGGTGGAAGACGCAGAGAAGAGGAAGATTTCATGTCGATTACGAACATATAAAATGAATATTCGTTCTGACTATGATTGTGATCTTAGTGAATATATTGAAGAAGTAGACGATTTTCTTTTCTTTTTGTTAAATGATGAGACACATTTACCTTCGTGGTTTTTGCGTCACACGAAATTTCCGGATTTAAGACTCGGCATGGTTAATCTGATTATAGAGGCTTTAACCGGATATTATAGTTGTATTAGATTAGAAGGAATGGAATGAATGGTAATAAAATCTTTTTTTTGTCTGAAATCATTTTGTGCACGTGTCTTTGTTCTTTTCATATAAATATGACATATGACATATTCACCATGTTTGCCTTTGTGTTCTCGTTGTTTCATCTGTTGACGGAACCTTCGCTAAGATTTGAGTCTTTGTATGATGAAACCGAAAATGTACCATCTGCGTTTGAAGATGTCAAAACGAGAGAAAGAAGTGGTTTTTCGACTTTAATAATTCCGAACCCTTTTGTTCGTTGTCGTGAGGCGACGACGACCGATTGTCGTTGGACTCCCGAGCCAATTCTCGTTGATGATACGGCTTGGTTTGTCGACGGTCCAGCTGACTTGAAGAAGGAGAAAGAGGTTGGAAAATTAAAAAATGAATTTTTTTGGAAAAGAGATTCTTTGTAAAAAATCGTTTATTTTCGTTTTAGGACGACTACAAATCATTGATGGTTGACTGTGAGCTTTATGCTAATGGTTATGAATGATCTAGAGAAAGTTGGAGGAGGAGGATGAATTCGAATTAGATGATAGTTTGGAAGATGTTGTTACCAGAATTTTAGAAGAAGAAGAAGAAGAAGAAGAAGAAGAAGAAGAAGAAGAAGAAGAAGAAGAAGAAGAAGAAATACCACAATTCGGAGGAAGAGATGTTAATCCTATCCAATTACATTTGAACTTCAATGGACGAGATGTGAATTTGAGATCACATTGGATCTACCATAACGAAAGGTTTGGAGTGGACGGAATAGCTTCTAATTTTGTCTTAGATCCAAATTTTCATGCTGAAGATGTTTTTGAAGGTTTCATCCAATTGTTGAAGAAATTTATTCTCATATGAGATCTAATTTTCATCCTAATGATTATGTAGAGATTTTCGTTTCTTCTGATGGGTTTAAAGATGGTGGTTTTTCTCTTACGTTACATCAGGTTAAAGATTTAGATGAAAGAGTTTTATTTGAAAAATTTAGTCTTGTCATTCAATCGAATGAGGATGTGAGTTTGGATGATGGAAGTTTTAGAATTGAAGTTTACCATGTTCATCTTCCTAGTGGAGGAGGATATCCGACCAGATATTTGTTAAATTCGTATGGGAGGAAATCCGAGCAAGTATTAGTAAATACTCGGTCTCTTTATGAGGTTCCAAAAAAATGAACCCATTTTGTGGAGTCGTGGCTTTGATTTTAGGCTTACGATTGGCCAATGGGGAGTCTATCCCCAGAGCGATGAGAAGGTCTTGTCAGATGTTATTGCGAAGAGCAGGATTACCATCTATTGAATTGAATTTAGAGGGAGTGAAACGAATATCTAGTTTGGATGAGTATTGTTCTCACCCTATGTGTCATAAGTAGACAACATTATAATACTCCTATTTTAAATTGTAATAGAAATTCGCGTGAGGAACCGATAATCTTATATCTTAATGATTCTCATTTTTATTTAGTGAAGAGTGTTAATTCTTTGTGTTTGAAATGTTTTCAATTCTTGAGAAATCGTGTCAGGGCACATCGATGTGAAAAGGATTTATGTTTGGATTGTAAATGTGTTTGCATGTCGGATAAGGAGGGTGGTGATAGTTTACAATGTGATTCGTGTTTTAGAATTTTTAAAAGTAGGGAATGTTTTGATAATCATTTGACAATCGGTAAATCAAGAATGTTTTCTGCTAATACGGCTACATGTGATAATCTTGTTGCATGTAGAAACTGTGGACGAGATTTGAACGCTAAACACGGTGTTAGTGTGGGTAAAAATGCTTATTCGAACACTAAAACACCTCAGGTACGTGAGTGTTATGCTTCAAAGTGTGCTTCGTGTAAGCGAATGGTGAACTTAGACACTCATACATGTTTTCTTCAACCTCTAGATCTTTCAAATCAAAAATTCACAAATCGAATAGATATGAAGAGCGGGGAGTGTTGTTTTTTTGACATTGAGACCACGAAAGTGTGGGATGAGAAAAAAGAAAGATTTATTTTTGTCCCCAATCTCATTGTATTTCAGTTTGAAGATGGAGAAGAAAGAGTGTTTTTGGGAGAGAATTGTTTGAAAGAATTTGCAGATTTTTTATTTAAAGGTGAAAAGAGTTTAGTTGCTAGTGGAAAATATTACACTATAGTAGGTCATAACACTGCTCGTTTTGACAGTTTTTTTCTTTTGCAGACGATTTGTGATGAGAGTTGTGATGATCCGAGTATATTTTTTTTATGGGAAAGTTCCTTTGAAGATAAGTTTGGGGAAAAAAGTTCAGATTATTGATAGTTTTAGGCTTTTACAATTCAGATTAGAAAAATTACCTAAGACATTTAATTTACCTGTGAAGAAAGGAATGTTTCCTCATGAATTTAATACTCCCGAACATCAAGATTATGTCTGTCCCATCCCCCCTGCTCACTTCTTTGGCACTAAGTTTATGACAAAGAAAAAATTTAAAGAATTTGAAGAGTGGTATTTAGAGTGGGGGAGAAAGTATTTGAATGACGAGATCGGAGATTGGGATTTTCAGAAAGAAATTTTAGATTATTGTCGAGCTGATGTCAATGTTTTAAGATTAAGTTGGTTAGCTCTTTGGAAAGCCATGTATGAAATTACTGGTGGTTTACACATCGGGATTGGGAATTGTACAACAGCAAGTTTCAAAAATGCAGTTTGGAGAACAACTATTTTTCCTAATAAGATAGGTCTTATTCCTAAAACTAATTATGTAAAGAATCACACTAAATCTAAGATTGGTTTGGAATGGTTGAAATATCAAGATCTTTTTTATTATGTAGGAGAACTTGAATGCTCTGGGAAAGAGAAAGGAGAAAGAAGAGTGAAAGTTGGAAATGAGATGATGAGAGTGGATGGTTATCATGAGGAATCTAACGATGTTTTGGAGTTTTTAGGTTGTCTGTTTCATGGATGCGATAGATGTTATTCAGATGGTTTTTTATGTTTTCAAAAGGAAAAATAGCAAAATTGTTGCGTTTTGAATCGCAGAATAGAATTTCCAAACTTCGAAGTGCGGGGTATAATGTTATTTCTATTTGGGAGTGTGAATGGAAAAGAATGAGAGATGTAGATGATGAAATAAAAGAACATTTAGAGGTGATAGAACCCTATCTTAAGTCTCATAAAGCCCCTATAGATCCTCGAGAAGCTCTTTTTGGACAAAGAACGGAGGCGTGTTGTCTGTTGAAAGAGTGTGACTTATCGATCGAGTGTGTGAAAGCTGTTGATTTTACTTTACTTTACCCATATGTCATGAAATACCGGGAATTTCCCATTGGTCAGGTCATGCGGTTGTCATTAGGGGTCCTTCTTTCATCTTTGATTATTCTATTAACAAGTATTTTGGTTTGATGAGGTGTCTTATGCTTCTCCCCAAAAAATTGTTTCATCCTCTTTTACCAACTAAGATTAAAGTGGAAAGTGGAGATGAGAAACTTATTTTTACACTTTGTAAAAAATGTGCTTCAGATCAAAAATTGATCTTAAAATGCACTCACTCAGATGAAGAGAGACCTTTTGAGGGGTGTTGGACGACTGTTGAAATTTATAAGGCGGTAGAGTTAGGTTATCAGATAGTTAAGATCTATGAAGTGTGGGACTATCGGGCGAAAGATGGTGATTTGTTCGCTTCTTTTGTCAATAAATGTTTGAAAGAAAAACAAGAAAAATCGGGTTGGCCTCAAGGTTGTGAAAGTGAAGAGGAGAAACAAAATTACATAAAGAGATATGAAGAGAAAGAAGGTATAAAACTCGATTATGACAACATTGAGAATAATCCTGTCATGCGTTCTTCGTCGAAACTTTTATTGAATTCTTGTTGGGGTTTTTGGGCTCGGAGACTTGATAGACGTATTACAACATTAACACACGATTCTGGTAAATATTTTGATTTTGTCGCAGATAGTAGTATGAGAGAGCGGGTTTTTCATATTCTTAATTTAACCCTTTCACTGTTTTATGTCATGGACATAAAAAACCTGAAGCTGTCATACCTAACTGTAAAGGGAATGTAGTTCAAGCAGCTTATGTAACCGCTTATGCTCGTTTGCATTTGTACGAGGAATTACTTGAAAAATTAGGTGATAGAGTGCTTTATATGGACACTGATAGTGATTTTTACATTTCGAGAAAAGACAGAGAAGAATTTGAACCCGAATTAGGTGATTATTTGGGTGAGTTGACAAACGTCTTAGAGGACGTTGAAGGTTATGATAAGAGTGGTGTCATTTCTAGATTTTGTAGTGGTGGTCCAAAGAATTACGGATATGATGTATTTTTGGAAGAAAAGAACAAAAGGATTAAAACTTGTTTTAAAGTTAGAGGTATAGGTTTAAATAGGGAAACTGAGAGAAAGGTTAATTTTGAAAAACTTTTCGAATTAGTTTGTAAATCACAAGTTTCGGATCTACCTAAAGACAAAAATGGAATTGTGAAGAAATCAGTCGAGGTTCCTAAATTTGATATAAAGCTTGGGGATAACGATGATCCTTTTTTTCTTGAACCTCACGAAATTTTAAAAAAAGTATAAACTAGTTTATGACAAGAGAGCTGTAGACTGGAATA
>NC_090879.1:3941729-3946729 GCF_036669935.1 Montipora foliosa
CATTGAGACCAACTATAGCACTAACCTCAAATGGACCTTTCCACTGCATTAGGAGCTTGTTGTGGTCGGTCGGTAGCAGCACTAACACTTTATCTCCAGGTACAAACTTCCTGACTTTAGTCTTTCGGTCGTAATAATGCTTGCCTTTGTTCTGGGCCTTCTGAAGCTCGGTGTGCGCCAGCTTGAGGGTATCTTCAAGCTTCTCACGCAGCTCGAACACATACTGATAGCTGTTCTTTACTTCAGGCTCCTCCAGCTCTTTCGTCCAAAGCTCTTTGAGAATAAACATCGGTCCTCTGACAGCTCTTCCATACAGCAACTCAAACGGCGAAAAACCAGTAGACTCCTGAGGAACTTCACGATATGCAAACAGCAACGGGTTAATATAGCGATGCCACTGCCTTGGCTGTTCACTGCACAATCTCTTTAACATGCTCTTCATTGTTCCATTAAACTTTTCCGTCAGGCCATTACACATAGGATGATATGGAGTCGTGGTGAGCTGTTTAATGCTCAAAAGCCGCGTCACTTCCTTCATACACTCAGAGACGAACTGCGTACCAAGGTCGCTCAAGATCTCTTCAGGCACTCCCAAACGACTAAAGATATCCACCAACGCTTCTGCCACAGTTTCAGTATCAATGTTCTTCAACGGGACAGCTTCAGGATAACGAGTAGCAAAGTCGACCAATGTCAATATATATCTATGACCGTCCTCACTCGGGGGAACAATAGGTCCAACCAGGTCGATTGCTACTCTCTTAAATGGCTTGTCAATTAATGGCATCTTCTCTAGGGGAACCTTCGGTACGGAACCCTTGTTAACTGTCTTCTGACATACATCGCAGGACTTGCAATAACGAGTCACGTCCCCTTGAATGCCTGGCCAATAGAACGCGCTTTGAATCTTATCAGTCGTTTTCTTTATTCCCATGTGACCTCCCATGATCGATCCGTGCGCTAGTTCCATTATTCGACTTCTCAGCTGCACAGGAACCATAACCTGCTTCAGGGGTTTACCTCCGTTCACATAAGGGTGCTTGTAGACGCGGTACAGAACTCCACCTTTCACTTCAAATGAAGTCTCAGCCTGGCCTCTCGCAACTACGTCATCTTTCTCCCGAAATTTCTGTAGGCTCTCGTCGTCACGCTGCATTTGCTTGAGCTTTTCTCTATCAACTACAGGACTTTCTTTGGTATCTGGTACCTTCAACGGAATATGTTCGCCAGCTTTCTCAGCTTGACCTCTCGTGGTTACAGCACAAGCTTCTTGTACAGGAACTTGCCAGCTTGGGTCTGGGTCGTCAGCGGCTCTTGCGCCTGGTACATTTCCAATAATTAAATCATAAACAGCATCGGGAAGACACTGCGCTTCCACTTGGCCCTTAAGATAAGGTGTATCAACGTCAATCTTTGCGATGGGAACTTTCCTTGCCGTATTGTCAATGAGCAGCATAACATTAAATTCGCCAGTAAACTGATCCTCAGACACAAGGTCCCTCTTTACTACAATTCCACTACAACCAGTATCTCTCAGGACATCAACAGGCTTCTCTCCAACTCTACCTTTCACGACAGGCATTTTACTTCTCACTCCAGTCAACGGTTCAACACAAGCACTACTCAACAATGGAATCTTCTTACCACAGGCTAACAGCAGCTTATCATCTTTAATACAGGCCTTAACTTCTTCATCAGTAGGTTTATCCTCAGGTGGTTGAACTAAACAACTGGCACTCACTTGACCACGCTGCACAGGGTTACCATCCTTACTTTGTCCTCCTGATCTGCGTCCACCTGATCGACAGTTTCTAGCTTCATGTCCCTGCTTACCACATAGGAAACACTTTCTTGTTAGGGTTGGGCAGTTGACAGCTTTATGACCTCGGGTGTTGCACTTAAAGCAATGCAGAGCTGGTGGATTAATCTGCATGTTCTTGGCTTCGTCCCTCTCCGGCTGCACTGTTGGCTTTCTGCTCGCTGAGCTGAACGAATGTTTACCATGAGCCTCCAAGTACTGGTCAGCGATCTTCGCAATCTTTGCTAGAGTTTCAGGTGCCCTTTCTCGCAGGTGAATTGCCAAATCCTTAGGACAAGAGTCAATAAATTGTTCTTTCACGATCAAGTCCTTAAGACCATCAAAGGTTCGCGCAGTATCCGAAAGCTCTAGCCAACGTAACAGGTATCTGTCCAGTCGCACAATAAACTGCTCCGGACTTTCGTCGACTTCTGGTTTGGATGCTCTAAATTTTCGACGATAGCCGTCTTCGGTAAGGTCATATCTCTTCATTAACGCAATCTTTACCCTGTCATAATCTTTAGCTGCGTCCTCCGATAAACGTGAATACACTTCTAGTGCCCGTCCAGACAACAGAGCACTGAGCTTCGATGCCCATCCATCTTTTTTCCACTTAGCTGTCTCGGCAAATCTCTCGAACCTCTGCAAATACGCGTCCAAATCGTCTTTACCATCAACAAACGAGGGGAGTTTAGGTGCCTTAACCCGATCCTCTCTCACTTCAGGACGTCCGTCAGCACTCTCCACAGCCAAACGTGCAATTTCCAGCTCATGTTCTCTTCTTGCCGCTTCAATAACCTCTTTCTGTTTCAACAGCTCGGCTTCCATCTCCAATTTTCTTAGTTCGCGTTCTTGTCGCCTGGTTTCTCTCTCTTCGTCTTCTCTTCTTTTATCTTCTTCAAGTAATCGACGTTTCTCTTCTTTTTCTTCCTCAAACCGCCTACGTTTTTCTTCTCTTTCTTCCTCCAATTGTCTTCGTTTTTCTTGTTTTTCTTCCTCCAATTGTCTGCGTTTTTCTTCACGTTCTTCCTCTCTACGTTTGTCTTCTTTCTCTTCTTGTTCACGCACAAATTCAAGCAGCTTTTCTCCTTCCAGACCAAACTTTTCGCCAAGCTGAATAAATTTCTCCATTTTCACAGCACTAAAATTCCACGGCTCTTTCACTCGCTACAACCTTTTCCACAGCGTCGCTACTTCCTTCCAAGTTGTGATCCTTTCCTGGTTTCTGTAGTCGGCAAACAAATGAATTCCTCTCCCGGACAGGCCCCCAATGTTACGAGTTCGAACGTTTTGAGGAAAGTTAGCTTGCAGACTAAACTGAACGCAGGGTTGTCGGAACAACAACAAGAAGATTTATTCCAAAAATGAACGTAGTTTCCACGAAGTAAAACTCTGAACAACACGTACTCAACAAACTTACACGGCCTCCGCCAACTTGAATAAACACAGCTTCTGTCACACTTGACTAAACACGGCCAACGCCAACTCTCTTCGCTTGTGAAAAACTAGTTAGAAAAACACTCCGCTTGGACTCGTCTACTTATATACTCGGACAATAAACTTCTAGAACTTTCTAAAATAGTAATGAATCTAATTATAGAAAGATTACAAAACACACCGATTTAGAAACGCTTAGGTACAAACCTAAATATAAACAAATTACAAACTCTCGCGAAGGGTCTAGAAAGTAACGCTTGTCACGCAATACTATTTTTCGTAACAGGAGTGTTTTGTTTACCTTAGTAGACTGTTTGTTAAAGATCTTATGGAGCAGTGTCATCACCAGAAGATCCTAGGCGAGCTGTTACTGTAGACAAATCACTTGAATTTTTGATGGCGACCGGACGAGAGCTTTCATTTTTCCTCAGCCAGATGGTGGAGTTCTTGGCCCAGCAAAATGAGAAACGATATCTTTCCTTTATTTTCTTGGCGTCAGATAATAAACTCTGCAATCGTGGGGAAAGGTGATCGTAGATAGCAGCACGATCTAAGGATGAGTTTTCTCGGAGACCAATATCTGCAGGATTGATCCTGGTTACTTCTCTACGGGAAGCCATTACACGATCACGAGCGATGCGCCGGGTAAACTTACAAATAATCGGTTTCGGCCGACCATCGGACGCGTTACGAAATGGCACTCGATGGGCAATGTCAAGGTCATAAGGATGAATTTCAGCTCCAATTGAGCTGAAGATTCTCATGCAAAGTTGCAACGTTTCATCGGCGCTTTCTCGTTGTTTAAGTTCAGGAACACCTACAAGCTTGATGTTATATGAATACGAATATTCCAATACTTGATCCAGTGAAGATGATATTTTATCCACTTGAGATGACAAATGTTTAACAGATTTTTCAATAAGAGACATCTTGTCGTTGACATACTTCTTAAAATCTTCTTGGATATTGCTCGGAGTTGCCGTGGTAATTCCCTCTTCAGTAACTTCAGATGAGTTAGTTTGGCCGCCATTTCGGCCAGCCTTAACTTCGTCGCGTAGGTTTTGTAATTCACCAAAAATTTCTTGAATTTTGTCTTTTAACTTGTCATTTTCCAGTTTCAATGATTGGACTGTGTCTTTTACCATTTTGGTCAAGGTTTCAGCAACGTTTTAACTAAAAAAACTGATCAGAGTGAAGAGCTTCGAAATAAGCGTCTTGTCTGCTACGCACACATGAAGATTTGATTTACGAAGAGGAACGTGGGAGATGGGGGTTGATAAGGTCATCTTGGCCAATGAACAAAACAATAATCTAGACTATCGATTTAAGGATCCAAACGATAAGGTCGTAGACAACGGTAGTCTACCTGAAAAAAAGTATAATACGAAATTTGAAGTCATCGAAGAGATATACGAGATTGGAAAGGAGTTGCGTTGGGAAAAAAACAACCAGTACTCCAAAATTCAGTGATGTATTGACTGATGAAGATTTGAAAGATGAAAAAATTGGTTTTATTGCTTATGATGAAAACCAGGACGTTTATCGATTGACAGATTCGGTTGTAGATTGGGTAAACGATGTTCGAAAAGCTTTAGGGAGTTCGAGTTATAGTTTAAAATCTAAATCGTTGTGGGATATGATATATGATTTTTTTATCAAAAAAATATCTGTTGTGGGGTAAGATACCAGATAAATTTAGTATGAGGTTCTTTCCACCTAGAACTTGGAGACACCCCAACAGAAAGCAATATCTATTCAACAAAAA
>NC_090879.1:3951729-3956729 GCF_036669935.1 Montipora foliosa
TATCAATTGGGAAAATAACAGAGCTAATAGACATTATATTTGGATTACTCAGTGTGACATGGTGGCAGAATTGGGAGACTCGAAGAGAGAAAACATCGGAAATTTTCCTCTTGATAAAATCCCTAATGGTCGATAGTAGTATAGGAGTTGGGGGTACCAGATCATTTTTTGATCTGTTACCAAACCCAACTCTATACTACTTTCCATATAATGGCTTCCAACTTTTGATCTCGTATTTTTGGTAATCTATATGTTTTTCCATATTAATGTTTCATATTTTTGATCTCGTATTTTCGGCTACCAATTATTGATTTCGTATTTATGACCTAGTATTTTTGGAAATCTATATAATAGTATAATGATAGTATAATGAGTTGTAAAGAAATACATGAAGAACTTGTACACATGGAAGAAATCATTTGTCCTTATTGTAATAAAGAAATAGGTAAACATACGAAAGAAATTGAGCAATGCTGCAGTCAACCTGATATAGTCAATGATAACAATATGCTAGTTTGTAAAAAATGTGGGACAGTCAATGGCTATAAACCACTTACAGAATTTATCGAATTTTATCAGAATAAACATAAATTTCGACGTAAATCAGTGTATGTAAGAAAATATCATATAGAAAACATAATAAATAATGTAGCTGTGAAAAATAATTTCCAGATTACAGTCAAAGACAAAAACAAAATAATGAAGATTTTTGAAGAAATTGGAAAGGTTATCAGGCATGTCAACGTTGATGATAGAAAGCGTATGATTAACATCAACTTTCTTTTAAAAAAAATATTCAAAATACTTGATCTTCCTTTTGAAAAGGTCAAGACGACAAAGTCTAAGAAAACTCTTGAAAAGTATGAACTGTATTGGAGAGAAATCCTTACATTAGCATCTGATGAAATCAATGCAATTGTCAAGGAATGAATTTGTCGTTGTATTTTAGAAGAAATTTGTCTACATTAGGACATACATCAGTGACAAAATCGTCTATATTTTTCATTTCATTGTAAATTGATGGTTGAAAATCGCCACTTCTCATCATGTCTTTTAAATTTATTAGAAGATGTCCATATGATTGGTATGCATATGTACAATTTTGAATTTTTATGTCTAATGATTGATAACCCATGTAACTTTTGATCAGTATACCGACTAAAGCTATACCATGGGTTAGTTACTACAGCAGCAATAATGCCTCCTGTGCCTGTCAGAATAGAAACAGAATTCCCAATTAGTTTGAATTTTTTGTATCTTTTTAAAGCTTGCTTGAAGCACCATTGTTTTCTGTCATATGTTTTATAATAGCTCTTTAGTTCATCAACCTGATCTTCAGTCACTGAATCTGAAATATGATTCCAGTCAAATATTTTTTTTCGTTTGTCAGTCATAATTATAGTTTAGATTGTTAATCGTCTGCATAGACAATATAGTATACCACTGACTTGACCACAAAAAGGTGATCTTTTAATCAGTTTAGTTGTGTATTTTTCTGAAATAGCATAAGTGTAACCTCTACCGAGCTTATGGTGGTCATAAAACCTCCCGGAAGCATCATGTAATACACTATGTGAATTTAATATATTAATCCAACCGAAGATCTTTTCAAGTAACCATGTTAGACAGCCACTACCTGGTCCAAGAAGACCCATTTCACCATTATTGAGTTCAAGAATCTTATTTATAGATATATCTCTTTCGAGATGATAAAAATGCAGGTATCTATAAACAAGTGCTGATTTTAATATTTTATCGTCAATGTTTGGATGTTTTTTCAAAATTGTATGTCACATATTCAAGCAATAAATTGATATACATATATATATTACGTTATATTGTATCTTTGCATCAGAACGGTATGATGGTCTAATATCGTTTTTTCATCTAGGATAAAATCCAAATATACACAGAAAAAGGCTATATTTCCTCTAAGAGGAGCTATATCTGTTGTGGGATTCAGACCGCCAAAAACAGTTGTACTGTTTCCTGTACGGTTGTCACCAGTAAAATCACCGATATGTATTTTGTTCCAGTCAATCTTACTTTTTTCAGTTTTAGGCGAAGATTTGTTATCCCAATGTACTGATAAACAGTGCCATTTGTTAAGTTCACCCAAATCATTCTCGCTATAATCATCTAGTTTCAAGAAACTCTGAAGAGAAGCGGCGGGACCGAGATTATTTGCGGAATCAGCTCCAGATACCACTAGATTTGAACCTGAATAAGCAATGAATTTATCAAAACCACCATTATCGTGTCCAAAAGGAGCATTATTCCAAAAATTTTGTGACTGACCTCTTGAATCCAATTTATAGACAACGAAAACATTGACTGCGTCATTATTCAGATTGACCTGAGATATCATTTTCTCTGTACCACTGAATTTAAGGAAATATCTACCATTGTGTTTTTCAGATTTTGTACATAATGTAGGACGTTTCGCTGAATCTGTTTGTGTAGCATCCGATTCTTCATTGCTTTTGTCATATATCGATTCTATTTTTCTGCTAGAATCTATTTTTACGTTTTGACCATCCGCTTTGTCTATCTGATATGTACAGTTGCTGTACATTCTTAAATATTCACTGACCCAAAGGTCAAGAAATGAATCACGAACAATGTCACCTACCTGTGATTTAATAACGACATGATCATCATTCACAGCTGGTTTCTCAATGCGATTTTTGTTAGTTTCTGCATGTCCATCAGAATTCACAGAAAAATCGACTATGTCAGTCGTGACAACATCGATATTAGTGAATTCGACAGTGTATTCGATTTTATCGCCGTTGTCGTCAAGAACAAAGTCTCCATTCTCATCTTTAACATACAATGCCATATATATTTCGATTAGATATTTTTAGAAATTATAGGGTCTGTAATATATGGTGTAAAACTACCTTTTTCTTTCGTTAGTAGTGGTTTCAATATATATTCTGTTGATACCGTAGAAAGTGTAACTAATGTTGTAAACCAATCCTATAATATTTGAAGCAGTACCTGAATAAAAGTTACTCTTTATGATTAATTTGTAAACACCATTCAAACGTTTGTTCGACCAGATGACAACTTGCAAAATTTTAATGTTTCTTCCTCCAACAATAGACGACAATCTGGTATTAGTGCTTGTACCATCTAATTGCATTTCATATGAAAAATGACAATTATTAGTTCCGATTTCGGTTGTACCTACAAGAATACAAGGTAAAGAAATCAGTCTCATGTATCTTCTAGTTAAAGGACAGTTGTCATCTATCGGTGATCTCGGCAGACCCCTAATTCCGTTGTTGTTCATATTAATGGGTATGTGAATTTGAAGATTATTGTTTGTAACCTCATAAGCTTTTTCATAATCATACATTGTAAGATCTAGATAAGTTTTTGCTTCATCTTTAATACCATAAATTAGAACATAAAGAGGTAATAAATTTGGTGATAAATTGTCAAAACTACTTTGAACGTTCACATATAACCATCGGGAGAAAGATTCAATATACTGCGATAATATTTGTAATCCGTATTTATTTTTATTGTGTGTGACTTATCAATATTCATGTTCAGTTTCTCAAATGAGATATTGAAAGAATTAAATTCTGTATCATTTCTTTTTCCTTTTTCGAAATATATTTCAATACATGCTGTATATTTTTCACTGAAATTATCTCGTAGCATTTTGAAGAGATTGAAATCAAATCTTCCTTTAAACAGACTGGATCCATCAGATGTTTTTTTGAACCTTTAAGGAAAATGCTTTTTTGTTGGTTTTATGTGGTGAGTCATTATAAGTGATTAGATTTACGTCCTGTATACCAAAATCTTCGGTGAATTCTCCATCGTCCATAGCATACGCTAGCACATTTTTCCTGTTTTCGTGTGTGCTTATATGACTCTCCGCTATTTTTTGGTCTGTATATTTATTATTATCGGTACTTGTAGTTGCAATAGCATCATTCACTTGCTTCAATGTTATAACATCTTGATTATTCGTTGCATCTTTCACGTTTTTTATTTGTTGATTGTTCATGTCTAGATTAGAAGTCATTGCATTACTGCCGTCTCGTAAAATGACTTGATTTATATCTGGTTTTTTTCCAACCTCGAAATCGACATAAGCTTTGTTAGTCACATCTCTAGTACCAGTTGGTTGTCCGCAATTTATTATTTTGTTCAAAGGCAAATTCAAATTTCCACTCATTTCTTGAGTACCATCTCGTAACACAACCTGATTGACATTTGGTTTGGCGGCTAATTCAGTATCAATGTATCCTTTATTTACTGCATCAGTCGATTGTGAACCGTTACCAACACTTGTAATTTTATTGTCACGAAAGTCAAAATCACCAGTTACGGAAACTGTCCCATCTCTTTTTAAATAATTGGCAAGATCTGTTTTATCGGCTTTTTGAGACAACTCTGTTTTATCAGCCTTTTGAGTCATAAAATTATCGATGTAAAATTTTGTTGCAGCATCTTTATGATGTATTGGTTCGGCTACCCCCTTAATTCTTTGATCTTGCATATCAATTGGATTTTGTGCTTCAATATTCCCAGTGTTAGTATTCAGATCGACATAGAAGGCTTCAAGTTGTAGATATGTTAATGCATCAGCTGTATTATGTCTTCCAGCTGCCACATTTTCAATACGTCGATTATCCATATTGAGGGCTCCTAACATCTTATTACTACCGTCAACTAGTAATGCCTTATTATCAACGTAACTCTTAGTGGTTGCATCGTCATTCGTTTGCGGTGAAGCTACATTCCTCAGTTTTTTATTTTGAATATCGTAATCACCATCATCTGTTAGTTTAAAACCAACACCAGGCAATCCTTTTACTATTTCAATAATTTTGCCATGCGATATTGTTTCTTCAGGTGATTTACCATTAGAGTAACTCATATATATGGGTTATATTGTTCCATCAAAGTTCATTGTTGTAAATTTCCGTGGCTTATCGATATATATGAAGCTGTAAGGGTCACCAGTTGCTTTTTCG
>NC_090879.1:3964229-3999229 GCF_036669935.1 Montipora foliosa
CGTTATTCATCTACAATCTTGAACCAGCTTATATGTCAGGATCTCACTGGGTAGCCACTTATGTTAAGGATAATGTAATAAATTATTTTGATAGTTTTGGTATGCCCCCGTTTCAAGAGATTGTAAATCATGCCAAAAAGAAAAATTTGACTTTGTTGCATCAAAATAATCAGGTACAAAATATGTACACAACAACATGTGGGTACTTCTGTCTCTTCTTCTTAAATGAAATGAATAAGGGTAATTCGTATTATGATTTATTACAAGTGTTCGACATAAATGATACAATGAAAAATGAGAGATTTATCGAACATTATTTTAGAAATATCTAACTTATATATATTATGAAATCGTATTGTGTTAAACAAAAGAAAGTGACTGAATGTACTGAGCCTTCAGGTTACAAAACAACTAAAAATGGCAGACTAATATTCTTTTGCACTTGTGCTGAATGCGGCATTAAAAAGACCAAATTTGTTAAAAAAGAGAAACAGATGGGAAACGGCTTAGCCCGTCGTCTGGGGCGGGCATATTAAGTACTGTTGGTAATACGGCAGCAGAATTATTTTTAACTAAAGGAGTACCTTATCTTGGCAAAAAAGCAGTTGAAATGGGTAGATATTACACATCAGAAATGCTACGAGATCCAAAGTTACAGAAGAAAGCCATTGATTATGCTTTGGATAAACTTAATCCGGCAATTCAAAATGTTGGATCACAAGCTTTAAATCAATTGTCGACAAAAATAAGACCAAACACAAAATACACAACAAACAGAAAAGATCTTGATGGTGGTGCTCTTGATATTCACAAAGCTACTGGTAAATTACCAAAACCAAAAAGCGGATGGACGCTTCCTGGGCATCATTACACAGGACCTTATAATGATTTGGAAAATCAACTGAAGTATGACCCAAAAACTGGTCAAATATTAGAAATATACGATATACCGACTGGAAGAACTGATGCAATAGCAATGCAACACGATGTTGATTATTCCGTCTGCAAGGATGATAGGAAATGCAAAAATAAAGCAGATAGAAAAATGGTTCAAGCTTTAGACAACGTACCGTATAATGAAAGACAATGGGGGCATTGGTTGGCAAGAAATGTTATCAATACAAAGCAGAAACTAGGTCTAGGAGTTTCAAAAAACGGAAAAGCCGTCGAGTGAAGAAAACTGGCAAGAAAAATTAGCAGATGAGTTACATAAACCCATAAAACGTAATTTTACTCGGCGGCGTGTAATCACAAATCATATTGATGAAATATGGGCAAGTGATCTTGTTGAAATGCAAACATTTAGCAAATGGAATAAGGGTTACCGATATCTTCTAATGGTCATTGATGTTTTCAGTAAATATGGTTGGATTGTCCCATTAAAGGATAAAAAGGGTGAAAGTGTTACAAAGGCATTCAGTGAAATATTCAAGGAAGGCAGAAAACCACAATATTTATGGGTTGATAAGGGAAAGGAGTTCTATAACAAACACTTGAAAGACTTGCTTGACAAAAATGGGATACATATGTACTCCACTGAAAATGAGGAGAAATCCTAGGTGGTTGAAAGGTGGAATAGAACAATTAAATCCAAAATGTGGAAACAGTTCACTGTTCAAGGTAATACACAGTATTTAGACATGCTACCAAAAATATTGAAACAGTATAACAATACAAAACATTCAAGCATAAAGATGACACCTACTGAAGCCAGTAAAAAGATAAATGAAGGAACCGTTTACTTTAATCTATATGGTAATCTGGAGCCATTATCAGCTAAAGCAAAATTTAAGGTTGGTGACAAGGTCCGAATATCTAAGTATAAACGAAATGTGTTTGACAAGGGTTACACACCAAATTGGACAGAAGAAGTGTTTACAGTTGATAAGATCCAATACACTAATCCAATAACATACAAACTAAAATATCTCAGAGGTGAAGATATTCAAGGAAGTTTTTATCAACCTGAATTATTAAAAGCAATACAGGATGTTTTTCGTATTGATAAAGTCATTCGGAGGGACTATAAGAAGAAACAAGCTCTAGTGAAGTGGAAGGGATACAGTGATGATTTCAATAGTTGGATACCATTGAAAGATATTGAAAACATAAAACATTTAAACTGAAGTTATGTAACATTTATAATAATAACTACGGTTCATACTGTGATTGCTACTTTGTAGCCAAAAATATTCAATTGTTTCTGGCTATGTTTAAACGCACGTGTAAAATCGGTTTAAAAATAAAATATATAGGTTTATTATGGAAACAAATGGAACTTCAAAAGACGAATTATAAAAATGATACACTAAAAGTTGAAATCAATTGTTATGTCGATAAGAAAAATGAAATATGGTTTCGCGGAAAAGAAATAGCTTTGATACTGGAATATAAAAACACATGCAAAGCAATCATAGATCATGTTCACAAAGATGACAAAAAATTGATGGTCTGCAAAATAAAGCCAAAAGCAAGGGGTAACAAAACGTTACCCCTTGATGAGAGCCCTGAAACTGGGGGTAACAAAACGTTACCCCTTGCTGAGGACCTTGAAAAGGCAATTGAATGTTTATTCATAAATGAATCTGGTTTTTATTCCCTAATTCTTTCTTCCAAACAACCTAAAGCAAGAGAATTCAAACATTGGGTTACAAGCAAAGTTTTACCATCAATCAGAAAAAAAGGATATTATGACACAAAAAGCAAAAAATTATTGATTGAAAGTGAATATGACTTGCATTGCAAAGTGGTGTCATTTATAAGAGACAAATATTGTGAAGCTCTTATGATTGCAGGTCTTGGTGAAAATCAAAGGACTCAGAATACAAGATTGTCATCGTGGAGAAAAGGATATATGCCGGGACAGTGCGATCTTATGATTATGAATCCAACAAGCAAATACAATTCTTTGTGTATTAAAATCAAAAGCCCTACAGGTTCATACAATGTGTCTGAGCAACAACTTCATATGAAAAAGATGTATGAGAAAAATAAATGCAAATATATAATGAGCAATTCTTATGACGATGTGATATTTGAAATCGTTAAACATATGGAAGAAAGCAATAGGTACATAAAACGCAGATCTGAATGAATCGACAACCATTTAAAAATAAAAATATATAGTATTATTATATGGGAGTGATAGAATTTACTTTGACACCTGAAGAGCAAGAATCAGATAATTTGACGACGATTGTCATTAATAAAATGTTTCATCCAAAACGAGGTAGACCGAGATTTTACACCGACGAAGAGAGAGTACAACGAAAAACCGATTACATGCTTCACAAGCCTTGGTATTGTGACATTTGTAAAAACGATAAGAATTACACTTTAGCAGGCAAACATAAAACAAAAAACATTCCAAAAATGCAATTCCGCACAATGAATTCCACATAGACAAATGAAAAACATTGGGTACAATTAAGATAGTTCATAGTGTTCATGTCTGGACACTTCGAATTTTGTACGTATTCAAACGCACATTGATAACACTTAAGAAAATAAAAATGTATAGTTAATATATAAAAAGAATGAAAATGAAAAATAATACATCACAATATAATATGAATAAAAAAGATCTCAAAAAACTGAGTAAATCCGAACTAATCAAACTGTTATTAAAGCAACAAAATAATAAACAAGTACCATCTCCGAGGACTGCAAAACCAATTAGACCAATCCCAACATCTCGTAAGAGTGTAAATCAAATGGTTCAAGATTATGAAAAAAACATAATTCTTCCACCAATAGAGTTCAGAGATGGATACAAACCAATGCCAGCACCTAGAACTAAAATTGAGCAAACAGCAAAATCATTGAAAGGTTACACAAAGTCTTATGAAATCAGTATCAAAAATGAAAAAGACCCATTGGCACAACTGAATAATACCCGAAAGTCTCTTGCATACCATGTCACAAGTTTATTGACATCGATGAAAGGGATTAAGTTTGCTGAAACACTGAGGGTGACATTTGAAAAGGAAACAGGTCGTGAAGAAAGAGTGATTAAAACAGCTTATTTCAACAGTCAACCCCAAACAATAACAAATAACACACAAATTGAACTAGCTTTGTCTTTATCAAAACAGCAAATCTTGAATAAGATTGCAGTTTGGATTTCAGAAGGAAGCGGTTGGACTATTCAATCTGTTGACAATTATTACATCAATATAGTGAAATACGAACCAATGAAAGGATCTTCTTACATAAAACTACCTACAGAACTCAGAAACAGTGCAAAAGGTTTGATAAACATGAAAAATGAGGATAATGAATGCTTCAGGTGGTGTCATATACGGCATTTAAACCCACAAGCTAAATACCCTCAACGAATCAAAAAATCAGACAAAGCATTTATTCAAAATTTAGATTATCAAGGCATTGAATTTCCGGTGACTATCAAACAGTACAACAAAATAGAAAAGCAGAATGAAATAAACATCAATGTTTTCGGTTATGAAGATAAACAACCATATCCAATTTATGTTTCAAAAGAAAAGTATGAAGACCATATGAATTTATTATTAATCACAGAAAACAAAAACAATCACTATGTATTGATAAAAGATTTCAACAAGTTCATGTACAATCAAACGAAATACAAAGAGAGGAAACATTTCTGCATGTATTGTCTTCAATGCTTCAGCTCTGAAAGAGTATTAACTGATCATAAAGAAAACTGTATGCAAGTGAATGGGGCACAAGCTATCAAAATGCCAGCAAAAGACAACAACATATTAAAATTCAATAATTTCCATAAACAACTACCAGTGCCATTTGTTATCTATTCAGATTTCGAGGCTATTACTGAAAAAATTCATGGATGCCAACCCAATGATGATAAATCATACACAGAGGCTTATCAGAGACAAACAGACTGTGGTTATGGATATAAGGTTGTGTGTTGTTATAATGATAAATACACAAAACCAGTACAAATTTATAGAGGTGAAAAAGCTGTTTACAAATTTATGAAAGCTATGCTGGATGAAGTCAAATATTGCAAGAAGGTTATGAAAAAATATTTCAATAAACCATTGAGAATGACTAAAGATGATAAAGAAAAATTCCAAAAAGCTAATAAATGCCATATATGTGAGAAAAAATACAATAAAACTGATGTAAGAGTAAGAGATCACTGTCATATAACTGGTAAGTACAGAGGATCCGCTCATCAAGATTGTAATCTTAACTTCAGAATAACTGATAAAATTCCAGTAATATTTCATAATCTGCGTGGGTATGACAGTCATTTTACAATGCAAGAGATTGGTGAAATAGCTAAAAAACACATATACAAGTAAAAAAGGTGAAAAGTGTCAAATGAATATCAATGCCATACCTAACAACATGGAGAAGTATATTGCTTTCATGTTGGGTAATCATCTGACCTTCATTGATAGTTTTCAATTTATGAGCTCAAGTCTTGATTAACTAGTTAGCAACCTACCAAAAGAATCATTAAAATATACATCTCAAAAATTCAAAGGTGAAAAACTTGATTTAATGTCACAAAAAGGAGTATATCCATACGACTTCATGGACAGTTTTGATAAATTCAATGAAAAACTGCCATCAAAAGAAGACTTTTACAGCATCTTAAATGATGCGCATATAACAGATGATCAATACAAACATGCTCAAAATGTATGGAACACTTTTAATCTGAAAAGTATGGGTGAGTACCATGACTTATATCTCAAATCTGACATACTTCTGTTAGCTGATGTATTCGAAAACTTTCGAAAGACCTGTCTGCAATACTATAAACTGGACCCATGTCATTATTTTACCAGTTCTGGGCCTGGGCTTTCCTGGGATGCTATGCTAAAAATGACTGATATCAAATTAGAGCTTATGACTGATATTGATATGTTTCAATTCATTGAAAAAGGCATGCGTGGAGGTATCAGTTACATAGCCAACCGATACGGAAAGTCGAATAATAAATACATGAAAACATATGATGAAAAGACGCCCTCAAAATATATCATGTATCTAGATGCTAACAATCTGTATGGTTGGGCAATGAGCCAATATTTACCAACTGGCGGTTTCAAATGGATGACTAAAAACCATATTGATAAGATAGACTTAGCCAAGTACACAGAAGATAGCAATAAAGGTTTAATACTAGAAGTCGACCTAGCATATTCAGAAGAACTACATGATTTGCATAATGACTACCCTCTGGGACCTGAAAAAATAAAAGTCAACAAAGATATGCTTTCTAATTATTGTCAAGAAATAGCCTATAAATTTAATGTATCAACTGGTTTAGTTCATAAACTGATACCTACATTAAGCAATAAAGAAAAGTACGTTCTTCATTACAGAAACCTACAACTGTACACTGATCTTGGTTTGAAAATAACTAAAGTCCATCGAGTACTAGAGTTCAATCAGTCCGCATGGTTGAAGCAATATATTGACTTTAATACTGAGAAAAGAACTAATGCTAAAAATGCTTTCGAGAAAGATTTCTTCAAACTAATGAACAACAGCGTCTTTGGTAAAACAATGGAAAACATTATAAAAAGAGTAGATGTCAGATTAGTGACGGATGAAAACAAACCATTAAAAATGGCTGCTAAACCAACATATGTTAGCAGCAAGATCTTTAATGAAAATTTAGTAGCTGTTCATAAGATCAAAGAAACACTAACCTTAAACAGACAGGCATATGTGGGTATGTGTATCTTAGATCTAAGCAAGACTTTAATGTATGATTTTCATTACAACTACATAAAACAAAAATACGACAGTAAAGCAAAATTATTATTCACAGACACAGACAGCTTAACTTATGAAATTGAAACTAATGATGTGTATCAAGACTTTTGGAATAATAAAGACAAATTCGATAACAGTGATTATTCACAAGATTCACAATATTTTGACATGACAAATAAAAAAGTAATCGGTAAATTCAAAGATGAGGCAGCAGGCATGCCAATAACCGAATTCGTTGGATTAAGATCCAAAATGTATTCATATATAAAAGACAATGACAAAGGCGGAAAAACTGCAAAGGGAATAAAGAAGAATATCATCAAAAAGAACATAACTCATGAAAATTACAAAAACGTTTTGTTTAATAACGAACAAATGCATCACACAATGAAAACAATCCGAAGCAACAAACATCAACTTGGAAGCTATGAGCTTAATAAAGTGTCATTATCTTGCTTTGATGACAAGCGGTATATTCACGATAATGGTGTGACAAGTTATGCATACGGACATTATAAAATCTAAAAAGTTGGCTGCTCTGCTGACGTCACGGCACAGCAGTGCCGGTCTACATACAAGTACCGCAAGCACAATCTGAATGATAAAGTTTACTCATAAAATTTACTCATAAAGTTAACGAAAATGTCACGCTATTTTGATTATGCAAATATTTGAACAAACTTCATGCATCAGAAAATTTATCAGATCTGTACTTTTATCAGAAAAAATATCAGAAAATAAATTTATGGGTACATTTTTGATTTGTTAAAATCACGGGGAAACCCCTTCTTTTATTTCCGAGAGTGTCATGCTTTGTGATTCTTTCATGTTCCATTTGATTGATTACGTGAATATTTAATCATGTAGTTTTTCACTTGGTAATATTATTTTAAAAACATATAGATTTCCAAAATATAAGATCAAAAATATGAGATCAAAAATACGAAATCAAAAACACGAGATCAAAAATTGGTAGCCATTAAATGGAAAGTAGTATGGAGTTGGGTTTGGTAACAGATCAAAAATGACAAACAATCCGAAGCAACAAACATCAACTTGGAAGCTATGAGCTTAATAAAGTGTCATTATCTTGCTTTGATGACAAGCGGTATATTCACGATAATGGTGTGACAAGTTATGCATACGGACATTATAAAATCTAACTCCTATACTACTCCTATACTACTCCCCAACTCCTATACTACTGTCAATGGTTTGCTTATGTCAATCTAACAGCAAATAGAAAGAAGGGGATTGCCAATACTGTGAGAAAATTGGTGGTGTCTTCACAGCAAGGGTTTGGTTTAGTGCAACAAATGGGGCTGCGAGACAACAGCTTGTTATCGGTTGGTTTGAAAGAGGAGAATTAAATTGTGTTAATCCAATAGACAATGGTTGGGCACCAAAACATTTCAAGGAACTTCCTACCAAAATACCTATTAGATTTAGTAACGTCAGAGACAAAGTGAGAACTTAAAAAGAAAAAAAAAATGCATGACACATTTCAACTTGCTTTAGATTGTTCAAAAGACGGTGATATAAGTAAAAATAATTTTTTAGGAGTCTTTGCAGCCGATAGAATTCCTTCCCCTATACCATATTTCTGTTGTTTTATGTTGAATACCGATAAACATGGAGAAGAAGGAGAACATTGGGTTGCTGTTTTTTGTAAAGGAGGAAAAAACTTTTCTTTTGATTCGTATGATGGAGATGAAATTTATGGTAATGAGAATTGGAGACAATTTTTAGCTAAAAGATGGATTATAAATGAAATAGTATTACAACAGCTAGATTCCGACGTTTGTGGAGACTATTGTGTTTATTTTTTGAAGAAAATGAGTTGTATGGAGAATCCTAGTTTACAATTTTTGAAGAGAAATTTCGATGACAAAGATCAATTTTCTAACGATTATAGAGTTTGGGAAAAAATTTATTCTAATATTCCCAAAACTTTAGATAAGATAGAACACGACACAAAAATAGAGGATGTGTCAGATCAAAAAATGTTATCTGTTATAAAAAATAGTTTGAAAGAAGATAGACAAATATGTAAGCCTCGTAACGAAATAAAAACTCATTTAACTAAGAAAAGAAAGTATTTTTATTAAAACCATGGAACTGTGTGAACGCGTCTCGTCTCCAAAATTTACTCATCCGAGTAACATCGGGATATATGGGAAAACGGGAACAGGAAAAACCCATTTTTTACAACTTTTACTTTCCAGAGCTAATGATTATTTTGTAACACCAAACGGAGAAAAAATAGCACGAATTGTGTACTGTTATGGCTCTGTATGGCAACCTGCCTTCAATGAGATGGAAAAAATGGGAATCGTCATGCATCAAGGTTTACCGACTAACGTCAGATCATTATTCAGACAAAATAACAATCCTGGTATAATAGTGTTAGATGATCTACAAAGTGAATTGGAAAATAACTTAGAAGTACGACAGTTATGGACAAAAAAAGGCATCATTTGAATCTAACTTCTATAATTGTCTTCCAATCACTCTATCCACCAGGAAAATATGCTACCGTTATGCGTAGTCAATTCTCTGTTTTAATCTTTTTTGGATTTAGAAATGAGAGCAGAACTTTACGTCTTCGTTTTCGTGATTATGTACCTAAAAAGAATCACATGGACTCATTTATGAAAATATCGTCTGTGGACAGATAGAAAAGGAGGTTATATGATAGTCGACAATCACCCTATGACCCATTGTGCATCAGTTTCTATCCGAACGAACATATTAAAAGAAGACGGTCCACCGTTGTCGGTCTTATTCAAGTGAAGACTATGGAAGAGTACAGAACTAGATCATCAGGAATAAGAAATTACAAAAAAACGTTTTTAGCCATTTCTCAGACAAGCAACAGTGAAAAAATTATTTTCCGTAATCCGAACAAAGTACTTAACAAAGGAAAAAAGGATAAACAATTATATTTTCCTTCTAATGAAAAATTAAGACTAAAATTGCGATATGGACAATAGTTTTAGATTTTACGAGAATTACGACGCAATCAGAAATTTTGTTATATCCGATACAGAACTTACTAGAGAAGGGGAAATTTTGGCTTTATCAGATCTGATATACAATACTCGGACAGAGAAAGTAAACAAAAAAGGACAAAAAATAGATCCTGTCATTGAACCTTTATCAAAAACAAAGAAGATACCTTTAAAGGTGAGAAGACAAGCTATAAAGAGAAGTAAACAAAATATAAGAAAACTTGTTCAAGCATTAATATTAAAACATTTAGAAAAAGATGACAACGACGAACTTCTTGAGGCGACCTCTATATGAAGATCAACATGTAAAGGAAGTTCTCTTATTTGGGGAAGATGAATTACAAAGATTAGCTCAAAGTGGACGAGGAAAAGGAAAAGACAACATAGAAACAAGATATAGATCACCAGACGACGAAGTGATTGTCGAAAAATCATTTATAAACTCTGAAGATGAGAATTTTCCTTTGGAAAAAGCCTTGGATAAATGGAAAGGAATGGATAAAGATCATATTTTGACAGCTTTCAAGGAATACGTCACGATGACTAAGTGGATAAGAAATTTTCTAAGAAACAACACTCCCTTCCCGAACAATCTCTCATTACAGGATGTCTTAAAATATTTGAACAAGATAAAAAGAAAATATAAAACCGATTTCTTACATATGGGACTTATCGGTTACAAGAATGTTAATCCCCAGACAATTCCTCAATTTCGCACGGTGGGGGTCGGCACGGTTAACCACAATAGAAATTCCATAGCTATCGGCACGAATCCTCCTGAAAGTCCGACCTTGTACTTAGAGAATTTATTTTCTCACTCAACTCCATCTGATTCAGGATATTCAACTCCATTTCATTTAGGATATTCAACTCCATCTCATTCAGAACCAATTTCATTAGAAGAGATTAATGAATTAACTAAAACAATTGGAGCAAGTGGAGGAACAGATTTCTTAGAAGAGGATGATCTTGTTTTTATAAACGAAGGAGTAAAAAAAGTACTTTCTAAATTAAGGTCTGGAAAAACATATGGATTAAAAGAAAAGTCACCTATCCCCACATCAATGAAAAAGGTTCCATGTAAATCTCCATTCGTTCAGGAATTCGAGAAACTCAGTAAACAAAAGGATAAGGGTCAAGAAGATGATGATGACAGCGATGATGATTTTTTTGGTATGCAGGGGTCTGGACAAAAACGATCTTTGGACGAATTAGATGATTATCCATTTCCTGTTTTTTAAAAAAAATGGGTACTGGTCGAATGACGTAAAGTCCATTATAAAAACCCGTATTTTATTGTATTTTTTTTTTCATTTGTCCTCTTTTCTCAAAGATGGCTAGTTTCCTCCTAACAGAAGCCGACGAGGAACAAATTCCAAAACCCGGTCGAATCAGACCATTAGAACTAGTAGATACCGACGAAGAAGAAAATGACGATCAACCGACCCAATCTGACAACGAGTTTATAGATGATGGACCAGAGAACGAAGGAGGAGATGGTGATGACGCAAATCAACCATCCCCTCTAGAAGAGATGGAGAGAAAACTGGAAGAAAAAAAGAAAAAAGTCCCGAAAAAACCAACAAGGTATAACGAAAAAGGCATCACAAACGTTTTTCATTTTGAAAAGAAGAATTAATCGATCTTCTCATTTTTACAGTCAAAACCTGCACCCAAAAAGATGAAGACAGCCGGTATTGTGATACCACCTCCACCACCACTTGCTGCTGATGATGATGATGATGACTATGAAGACGAAGGGGCTGCCGCGACAATAAAGGCTTTAAGTGCCACAGAACATAAGTGCCCAATATGTGATAGTAAATTAAACATAGGTAAAAGCAAAGATAAAGGAAAGCAGTATGTGATGTGTAGTTCAGGAGGATGTAATCTAGGTTGGCAAAATGGAGACGCTCAATGGGCCAACTATCTGATGGCCATAAAATACAACTGCTTGCCTGAATTCAAGTATCCAGAACCGAAAGTTCGATGCAAAGAACACGGTGAATTGGCTCTTTTGATCATGGCTACATCTACAAATGAGATCTTAAGAGGTCAATTGATTTTCACTTGTGGTGTTAGAAAAGAAAAAGGAAAAAAATGTGGATTTCTTAAGTCTGCTCAATTCCCAACAAATTCTGTAAATGCAAAAAATCTAGAATCATGGTTTAGGATTGAAGCAAAGAAAATTGTCAAGGATAACACGACAACAAAGGCCTCTTTATCCTATCACATGCAAGAAGCAAAAAAAGCGTTTACGAGTGTAAAGAAAGGAAAACGAGACTAATCTTTTTTTCTTTTGAATATGAAAAATGGATTGTAAGATTTCAGAGAAAGTTAGAAGGATAGGATTGAATTAGTGTAGGTAAATAATGGAATGTAAGATTTCGGAGAAAAGGTTAAATAAAAATGATAAGTTGAAAAAAAAGTGTGGACGAATATGCAAAATGAGTCACAATCCCCTCCCTCAAACAAAAATATGTGGACAAGTGTTAAAAAGAGTTGACAGGCCTACACGACTCCCTTGTACGTGGTCTGGTTTCTGTTGCCTTTGTCATAATTTTGCTCTCTGCTTGAGTACATATTTTAATGGATGCCTCTTTTAGGCGGCTCCTGTAGTATTCATTTAGCAGTGGTTTTCGCCCTATGAGGCTTTACATTTGAATCTCTATACTGCTGTGTGATACGTTTTCTTCCAAGAAAATAGTTGGTCTCGAAAGTAATGTTTTTAGTTTCTTGGTGTTGATTTTCTCAGCAGTAATGTGAATGTGGCCTTATGGCGTCTCGCTTTTGCGCCAATTTAATTCTAGGCTCGACCGATATATTCATGGGCGGTAGAAGCGAGTGATCTTCTGTTCTTAAATGTTTGACCCGGGCCTGGGTTCATTTTGTTTTTTTTATATTCTTTCACTCGTTCTTCTGACCTCTTCAGCGTGTTTTGGTTTGTGGCCATGGTCAGGAGCTGTCCTCCTTGAACCTCTGGAGTTAATTCGTTCTCGTGGATTCTCTTTTGATCTTTGATGCCGACGTCTTTAGGTCGCTTCTTTGTCGAGGCCTTTTAGATAACCCGACTCTAGATGGAAGTTCTCTGACATATTGAATGAAGGGGTAGTTTCTAAAGAAACTGTGGTGCTGCGTCGGTGGGGAAGTAGTATACAAAAATTTGGTTTTATCAACGGAGTTGATAATGTAAATTGGCCACCGTACAGAGATTCTAAAAGCTGACGTTTCGAGCGTTAGCCCTTCGTCAGAGCGAAGGGCTAACGCTCTGACATATTATTTGGTCAGGCAAGACTGCGGTTTCGATCCTATCATGTGGATCTCATCAGTTGCCGATAGCTTGATTTAAGGTGAAGAGCTTTATCTGCAAAAACCATGTGTGTTTGTCTCTATTTGTACTCGATGGAAGGATCGAACTTGCTAAGTTCTGATTGGCTATAGAATTCTAGCCAATGGAGTTAATGTGTTTTCGATCCATATGAGCGTAGCTTGATGTTGTGTTTCTTTAGAAGGCTGAAACCGGTATTTTCCTTTCTGTATGCTGTTTTCAAGGAGAAGAGTGCTATGTTTTCTTTAACGCTTTTGTATTTAAACTGTTGCTCAGAAAGAAAGCTTAGATTTCTTCTTGCCTAAGCGTAAAAGTTGCATTTTGATTTAACTCTCGCTCCTTTTCCGTTCCAGTTGTGTGATTTTGATCTGTCACGCACAAGGAAAGGGGCCTGTCCATAATAATCATCAAGTGTTAAAAAGAGTTGACAGACCTACACGACTCCCTTGTACGTGGTCTGGTTTCTGTTGCCTTTGTCATAATTTTGCTCTCTTGAGTACATATTTGAATGGATGCCTCTTTTAGGCGGCTCCTGTAGTATTCATTTAGCAGTGGTTTTCGCCCTATGAGGCTTTACATTTGAATCTCTATACTGCTGTGTGATACGTTTTCTTCCAAGAGAATAGTTGGTCTCGAAAGTAATGTTTTTAGTTTCTTGGTGTTGATTTTCTCAGCAGTAATGTGAATGTGGCCTTATGGCGTCTCGCTTTTGCGCCAATTTAATTCTAGGCTCGACCAATATATTCATCGGCGGTAGAAGCGAGTGATCTTCTGTTCTTAAATGTTTGACCCGGGCCTGGGTTCATTTTGTTTTTTAAATTCTTTCACTCGTTCTTCTGACCTCTTCAGCGTGTTTTGGTTTGTGGCCAAGGTCAGGAGCTGTCCTCCTTGAACCTCTGGAGTTAATTCGTTCTCGTGAATGCTTTTTTGATCTTTGATGCCGATGTCTTTAGGTCGCTTCTTTGTCGAGGCATTAAGATAACCCGACTCTAGATTTTCTTGCAAGAAAACGTATCACACAGCAGTATAGAGGTTCCAATGAAAAGCCTCATAGGGCGAAAACCACTGCTAAATGAATACTACAGGAGCCGCCTAAAAGAGGCATCCATTCAAATATTTACTCAAGAGAGCAAAATTATGACAAAGGCAACAGAAACCAGACCACGTACAAGGGAGTCGTGTAGGCCTGTCAACTCTTTTTAACAGCTCCTGACCATGGCCACAAACCAAAACACGCTGAAGAGGTCAGAAGAACGAGTGAAAGAATATAAAAAAAACAAAATGAACCCAGGCCCGGGTCAAACATTTAAGAACAGAAGATCACTCGCTTCTACCGCCCATGAATATATCGGTCGAGCCTAGAATTAAATTGGCGCAAAAGCGAGACGCCATAAGGCCACATTCACATTACTGCTGAGAAAATCAACACCAAGAAACTAAAAACATTACTCTCGAGACCAACTATTTTCTTGGAAGAAAACGTATCACACAGCAGTATAGAGATTCAAATGTAAAGCCTCATAGGGCGAAAACCATTGCTAAATGAATATTACAGGAGCCGCCTAAAAGAGGCATCCATTCAAATATGTACTCAAGCAGAGAGCAAAATTATGACAAAGGCAACAGAAACCAGACCACGTACAAGGGAGTCGTGTAGGCCTGTCAACTCTTTTTAACACTCAATGGGCCAACTATCTGATGGCCATAAAATACAACTGCTTGCCTGAAGTCAAGTATCCAGAACCGAAAGTTCGATGCAAAGAACACGGTGAATTGGCTCTTTTGATCATGGCTACATCTACAAATGAGATCTTAAGAGGTCAATTGATTTTCACTTGTGGTGTTAGAAAAGAAAAAGGAACAAAATGTGGATTTCTTAAGTCTGCTCAATTCCCAACAAATTCTGTAAATGCAAAAAATCTAGAATCATGGTTTAGGATTGAAGCAAAGAAAATTGTCAAGGATAACACGGCAACAAAGGCCTGTTTATCCTATCACATGCAAGAAGCAAAAAAAGCGTTTACGAGTGTAAAGAAAGGAAAACGAGACTAATCTTTTTTTCTTTTGAATATGAAAAATGGATTGTAAGATTTCAGAGAAAGTTAGAAGGATAGGATTGAATTAGTGTAGGTAAATAATGGAATGTAAGATTTCGGAGAAAAGGTTAAATAAAAATGATAAGTTGAAAAAAAAGTGTGGACGAATATGCAAAATGAGTCACAATCCCCTCCCTCAAACAAAAATATGTGGATGAAAAATGAGCCACAAAATATTTTTATCACAACTTCTCAAAAAGGGCAGGAACAATGAGGTAAAAGTAAAAATTTTTTTTTCCACTCTTAATTTTTGTTTTTTTTTTCAGTTTTTCTAAAATTTTAGGTCCTCAACTTTCTTTGGCTAATCAATTCACATGCGATATTTCAGGAAGAGGAAATATCCATCAAAAATTAGCGACAAAAACAAATGATTTCATTCCTCTTTTTTTTACTTCACCAGGTCAACAAATGATAATAGATCCTTCTAGAGGACTTACAAAAATCTCTGGTTTGATTCATTTTCACCCTTTCAAAATTCCCATTGTGTGGGGGGATAGTTTTTCCGTTACCAACCACATGATTGTTGCAGTTTTTTCAGTTTATGCAGAAATTTCTTTCATCGGTATTCTCCGCCAACAGAAAGTCAGCGGAATCTACATCGTGTTAGAGTCCGTATGGACCGATCACTTCAGCTTGTCAGAAGAAACTCTCTCGCTTGTGCGAACATTCGTCAAAGAAAATTCTATGCTCAAAATTTCTAGAAACCTCACATCAGTTGAAAAACAAAAGGTGATGAAGGTGTCGATGGAAACAAAAGTGAGAGAGATTAAGTCTGTGGAAGATAAACAATGGCTACATTTCTTAGCGCCAATAAATGTAAATTTACCTTCCTCTGGTCGACCCATACCATCAGATGTACCTTTCAGAGTTTTTGAGTATCTTGTAGATGTCGGGATGCTCAATGAAAACGAGGATCAAATTTTTGGGAATCAATATTTTTATTTCTTAGAAGAAAAAACTAAACTAATTGAACAAAAAGCAGCAAAAGCAATGTTCGATGATTTTCCAAGAACCCTGCTTGATCCCCAGCTGTCGTCACGATTTTACTTAAGTGTTCATCAACGTTGTGCAAACGAAGGTTGTTGTGAGATCCAAGAAGACACTGTTGACGTCAAAAACAAGATCCTGCCAAACGTTGGAAACGTGGTCTTAGGATTCCTTTGCACAAATTGCTGTAAGATTAAGAAATGTTTTTCTCAATGAATTCCATGTCAATCGATTCACATAGCTCTTCTCTTTTTGGAAGATTATTAAAACAAAATCCATTTAAGTCTAAAAAATTCGAGAAACAACAAAAATCCTTATGATTCTCACATACGAAATCATAAATAACGATTGAATCGGATGGGAAAAAATGAAGAAAAAACTTATACATATCTTTGACAAAAAGGTCTGTCATTGTGGAGTAAAATAATGAAAACATAATTTCATTCTCCTGACCAAGTTTGTATTCTCCTTCTTTTAATGAAGTCAGACCATCTACATAAGTCGATTGATCTCTGCCTTCCTTCAGTCTCTGAATCAAGCTCTTTCCAGTATTTTTAAGTTCTTCATTTTCGAAGTAAAAAAGAAGTACCCCATACATCGTCTTTATCTTCTACAGCCGAAAGGAAAGCGGAATTTGAAAACTTCAGCCAGCAAGATTCCAGTGAAGAAGAAGGAGTAGAGCCAGAAAAGTCAGCAACAACAGTGACCGAGGTAAAAGAAAAATCTTGTACTTATATATTTCATTTTTTCCCGCCAATTTTGAGACAAGAGGGTATTTTACCCATTTCTCCCGCCAGATAAAATTCGAACCCATCTGTCATTTCCTCATACGATAATGACTTTGTCTTAAGTTCTTGGAAAAGGTCAAATCTTTTTTTAGCCGATCTCCTTAAAAAACCCACAGCCAACAACCATTCTTTTGGTTTAGTTGTTTTAAGTTGTGATAAGCATGTTTCAAACGTCTCAAGCGTTTCAAACTCTTTTATTTTCACACGCTCCTTAACTGAAGAATGAGAAGAAAAAAATTTGACAACCTCGTATAAACTCTCTTTGGCCTTTGTCATGGGACTAGGCACTTCACATTCCACTTCGAGTTTCCTCTTTTTCTTACCTACATCCTTGTACGTCGCAGACGAGGTTCTCAAAAATGGGGCAAAAACCTCCCTTTCTCTTTGAAAAATTTGTTTTTCCTCTTCTAACTTTTTTCGTTTCACTCCGTTTTCAATAACTCTAGATGAAAACGAAACAATATCCGTATCAGGAAATTTCATGACGTTTTCTGAAATTGAATATAATGTTGTCAAGAATTTGTTTCAACGCTTCGATAGCTTTTTCCTGTTTTTGTGAATATTCCACAATTGATGCGGTTTGGATGAAAACTTCAGCTTTAAGATGGTTTAACATGGCTTGATTTTTTTGATTCTTAAAATTTGCATCTTTTAAAAAACAATCTAAGAGTGAAGAACTGAGATAAATTAATAAACCTTTCTGACTTTCAACAACTTCACTTAAAAGCTCTACTAAGCTTGATTTTTCTTTTACCTCTCCTTTCTTCCTCCACAGAAATGTCAGACGTGACATTATCAGAAATGTCAGACGTGACATTATCTGTTTCCATTTTTGGCGCTTCTTTCAAATCGACCGTTGTAATTTTTACCGCTTCTTTATGATCAACGGTTACAGCTTTAACCGTTTCTTTTGATTTCTTACTCTTAGGAGCTCTCTTTCTGACCGTCGTTGGACCATCTGTCTTTTTCTTTCTACCACGTTTTTTATCTTTTTCAACCTCAGGTAAAGGATCACACTGAACATCTTGTCTCTTCTCTCCCTGAATTTGGTACTCAGCCTTCTGATCCCTCAGAGTTTCACAGTCACCGGGTGTTTCTGAAACCAAAGACACCGACGAAACGTTTGATTCAAAAGGAGGAACAGGAGCGGGAACACCAGAAGAAGAAACCCCAGTTGGATAAACAACATAGTCTTGCTCCAGAAGCATGAATTCAGGTTGGTCAAAGTTAAAACTAGTAAGAAAATCGACCGCCTTCGAGTCAACTTGAAACATATTCATGTTTGCAGACAGAATGTAAAGACTTCAGTTTCGTGCTCGACCTTTTAGTGACATTTGAAACTCTCTTTTCATTTTTAGGAAGATTACCACGATGGTGTGTTGACATAAGAGATGAAGAAGGAATCTCTGTTAATGTGATAGGAAGAAGAGACAGTATATTAGATTTCCATGAAAGCCATTATGAAGCTTTTAAGGCACACGGATATGAAGGTATTCGTTACATTTTATCACCTGCAAGAAGACTCATGATTAAAAAATTCTTAGATACAAACGAGAGCGAACGACTTCAAAGATCCTATTTTTATAGGGAGTTGTATGATTTTTTCACAATCGGTGAAGAAGGAATGAAAAAAAAACTAAGCAAAAAAGAATATTCTTATACTTTACATCAAGCCTGCCTCGGTCTTGGTTATGGAGAGACAGAATTTCTTAACTTGATTAAAAAAATGTCAATACACGAATTCTTTCAACTAAAATTGAAAACAAGCCATCCATATAACAAAGTAGAAAGCATGATGGATCATGAAGAAACATGGTTAAAAGATCTCGTATGTGAGGAAAAGCTGTTTGAAAAATGTTTGAAAGTTCAAGAGAATTACAAGAATTTGATCAACGAAGTACAACACAAATCAACAATAATTATAGAAAAAGACAAGGTCTCTTTTGTAGAAGAAGAAAAATAATTTTTCCCCTTTTTTCCACAAATATCAATTAACCACTTTAGTCAAAAATTTAAAAAAAAATTCTTTTATTGAAGTTACATACAACCAAAACATATTTACCAATCATTTTTTAATTAAAATATACTACGCTTTATATTTTTTCCTTTTGCAATCAAAATAAGAAGTTTTATGAAAAAAATGAAAAAAATTAAAAGTTATTTCTTTTTATGAAAAAAGTTGCTCCAATTTTTTCTTTATATTTATTTTATGTCTTGAAGCGAATTCCATCCACGATTTCTTCCCAGATAAATTATCAATGGCTTTTACCATCTTATCATCGGCTTCCCATTTCTTTCTGATGTTCGTGCCGCCATGCGAGTAATCGATATCATGTTGTCTAGCAATCCTGTCCAATCTATTAATCCCCTTATCTCCCCTCTTTAATCGTTTTTCCAGATGAGTTCCAGGACCGAGAAATTGATAACCGGGTGGATGAAATTCAATTCCCGTCTTGGCTATCCACTTTTGAATGTCAAAACCATTTCCTCTCTGAGGTCGTCTAACTCTGTTAAAATTAGAGTAAGCTCGATGAATGGGTTTCAACCCATTATTTGGTAAAGGTTCACTAGAAGAACTCCAAACAATTCCACCCGTTTGTCTTTTTTTATTGAAAACGCTTTTATGTCTCCCACACTCAACACACTTAAAAATAGAATTAGAAGAGAAATAGCGATTTCTGTAAAAATGTCGAAAATGGCGATTTTTCGCAAAACAGCAAAGAGGGGACCATGGGAAATTTTTCAAAAATGGCCGATTTTTTAGGCAAAGTTTGCAAGGCCAAAAAAATAGGAAATACAAGCCGTATGATAGCCAAATTAGTATGGATGGAAAGCTAAACTATTGTAGATTTGTGCCATGCAAAAAACCCCATGAAAAACGAGCTATTAGAAGAGAAATAGCGATTTCTGTAAAAGTGTCGAAAATGGTGATTTTTCGCAAAACAGCAAAGAGGGGACCAAGGCAAATTTTTCAAAAATGGCTGATTTTTTAGCCAAACTTTGCAAGGCCAAAAAAGGAGGAAATACAAGACGTATGATGGCCTAATTAGTATGGATGGAAAGCTAAACTATTGTAGATTTGTGCTATGCAAAAAACCCCATGAAAAACGAGCTATTAGAAGAGAACTAGCGATTTCTGTAAAAACGTCGAAAATGGCGAATTTTCGCAAAACAGCAATGAGGGCACCAAGGGAAATTTTTCAAATATAGCCGATTTTTTGGGCAAAGTTTGCAAGGCCAAAAAAATAGGAAGTACAAGCCGTATGATAGCCTAATTAGTATGGATGGAAAGCTAAACTATTGTAGATTTGTGCTATGCAAGAAACCCCATGAAAAACGAGCTATTAGAAGAGAAATAGCGATTTCTGTAAAAGTGTCAAAAATGGCGATTTTTCGCAAAACAGCAAAGAGGGGACCATGGGAAATTTTTCAGAAATGGCCGATTTTCTAGGCAAACTTTGCAAGGCCAAAAAAATAGGAAGTACAAGCCGTATGATAGCCTAATTAGTACGGATGGAAAGCTAAACTATTGTAGATTTGTGCTATGCAAAAAACCACATGGAAAAAGAGCTAGTAGAAAAGAAATAGCGATTTCTGTAAAAGTGTCGAAAATGGTGATTTTTCGCAAAACAGCAAAGAGGGGACGAAGGGAAATTTTTCAAAAATGGCCGATATTTTAGGCAAACTTTTCCAGGCCAAAAAAATAAGAAATACAAGCCGTATGATAGCCTAATTAGTATAGATGGAAAGCTTAACTAATGTAGATTTGTGCTATGCAAAAACCTCATGAAAAACGAGCTATTAGAAGAGAAATGGCGATTTCTGTGAAAGTGTCGAAAATGGCGATTTTTCGCAAAACAGCAAAGAGGGGACCACGGGAAATTTTTTCCAAAAATGGCCGATTTTCTAGGAAAACTTTGCAAGGCCAAAAAAAGAGGAAATACAAGCCGTATGATAGCCTAATTAGTACGGATGGAAAGCTAAACTATTGTAGATTTGTGCTATGCAAAAAACCCCATGAAAAACGAGCTAGTAGAAAAGAAATAGCTATTTCTGTAAAAGTGTGGAAAATTGCGATTTTTCGCAAAACAGCAAAGAGGGGACCAAGGGAAATTTTTCAAAAATGGCCGATTTTTTAGGCAAACTTTGCAAGGCGAAAAAAATAGGAAATACAAGCCGTATCATAGCCTAATTAGTATGGATGGAAAGCTAAACTATTGTAGATTTGTGCTATGCAAATAACCCAATGAAAAACGAGCTATTACAACAGAAATAGCGATTTCTGTAAAAATGTCGAAAATGGCGATTTTTTGCAAAACAGGAATGAGGGGACCAAGGGAAATTTTTCAAAAATGGCCGATTTTTAAGGCAAACTTTGCAAGGCCAAAAAAACAGGAAATATAAGCTATATGATAGCCTAATTAGTATGGATGGAAAGCCAAACTATTGTAGATTTGCGCTTTGCAAAAAGCCTCATGAAAAACGAGCTATTAGAAGAGAAATAGCGATTTCTGTAAAAGTGTCGAAAAGGGCGATTTTTCGCAAAACAGCAAAGAGTGGACCAATGGAAATTTTTCAAAAATGGCCGATTTTTAAGGCAAACTTTGCAAGGCCAAAAAAATAGGAAATACAAGCCGTATGATAGCCTAATTAGTATGGATGGAAAGCTAAACTATTGTAGATTTGTGCTATGCAAAAAACCCCATGAAAAACGAGCTATTAGGAGAAAAAAGCGATTTCTCTAAAAGTGTCGAAAATGGCGATTTTTCGCAAAAAAGCAAAAAGGGGACCAAGGGAAATTTTTCAAAAATGGCCGATTTTTTAGGCAAACTTTGCAAGGCCAAAAAAATAGGAAATACAAGTCGTATGATAGCCTAATTAGTATGGATGGAAAGCTAAACTATTGTAGATTTGCGCTTTGCAAAAAGCCTCATGAAAAACGAGCTATTAGAAGAGAAATAGCGATTTCTGTAAAAGTGTCGAAAAGGGCGATTTTTCGCAAAACAGCAAAGAGTGGACCAAGGCAAATTTTTCAAAAATGGCCGATTTTTTAGGCAAACTTTGCAAGGCCAAAAAAATAGGAAGTACAAGCCGTATGATAGCTTAATTAGTATGGATGGAAAGCTAAACTATTGTAGATTTGTGCTATGCAAAAAACCCCATGAAAAACGAGCTATTAAAAGAGAAATAGCGATTTCTGTAAAAGTGTCGAAAATGGCGATTTTTCGCAAAAAAGCAAAGAGGGGACCAAGGAAAATTTGTAAAAAATGGCTGATTTTTTAGGCAAAGTTTGCAAGGCCAAAAAAAATAGGAAATACAAGCCGTATGATAGCCTACTTAGTATGGATGGAAAGCTAAACTATTGTAGATTTGTGCTATGCAAAAAACCCCATGAAAAACGAGCTATTAGAAGAGAAATAGCCATTTCTGTAAAAGTGTCGAAAATGGCGATTTCTTATAAAACAGCAAAGAGTGGACCATGGCAAATTTTTCAAAAATGGCCGATTTTTTAAGCAAACTTTGCAACGCCAAAGAAATAGGAAGTACAAGCCGTATGATAGCTTAATTAGTATGGATGGAAAGCTAAACTATTGTAGATTTGTGCTATGCAAAAAACCCCATGAAAAACGAGCTATTAGAAGAGAAATAGCGATTTCTGATAAAGTGTCGAGAATGGCGATTTTTCGCAAAACAGCAAAGAGGAGACCAAGGCAAATTTTTCAAAAATGGCCGATTTTTTACGCAAACTTTGCAAGGCAAAAAAAATAGGAAATACAAGCCGTATGATAGCCTAATTAGTATGGATGGAAAGCTAAACTATTGTAGATTTGCTTTATGCAAATAACCCAATGAAAAACGAGCTATTAGAACAGAAATAGCGATTTCTGTAAAAATGTCGAAAATGGCGATTTTTTGCAAAACAGGAATGAGCGGACCAAGGGAAATTTTTCAAAAATGGCCGATTTTTTAGGCAAACTTTGCAAGGCCAAAAAAATAGGAAATACAAGCCGTATGATAGCTTAATTAGTATGGATGGAAAGCTAAACTATTGTAGCTTTGTGCTATGCAAAAAACCCCATGAAAAACGAGCTATTAGAAGAGAAATAGGGATTTCTCTAAAAGTGTCGAGCATGGCGATTTTTCGCAAAACAGCAAAGAGGGGACCAAGGCAAATTTTTCAAAAATGGCCGATTTTTTAGGCAAACTTTGCAAGGCCAAAAAAATAGGAAATACAAGCCGTATGATAGCTTAATTAGTATGGATGGAAAGCTAAACTATTGTAGATTTGTGCTATGCAAAAAACCCCATGAAAAACGAGCTATTAGAAGGGAAATAGCGATTTCTGTTAAAGTGTCGAGAATGGCGATTTTTCGCAAAAAAGCAAAGAGGGGACCAAGGAAAATTTGAAAAAAATGGCTGATTTTTTAGGCAAACTTTGCAAGGCCAAAAAAATAGGAAATACAAGCCGTCTGATAGCCTAATTAGTATGGATGGAAAGCTAAACTATTGTAGATTTCTACTATGCAAAAAACCCCATAAAAAACGAGCTATTAGAAGAGAAATAGCGATTTCTGTAAAAGTGTCGAAAATGGCGATTTTTCTCAAAAGAGCAAAGAGGGGACAAAGGGAAATTTTTCAAAAATGGCCGATTTTTTGGGCAATTTTTGGAAGGCCAAAAAAATAGGAAATACAAGCCGTATGACAGCCTAATTAGTATGGATGGAAAGCTAAACTAATGTAGATTTGTGCTATGCAAAAAACCCCATGAAAAACGAGCTATTAGAACAGAAATACGGATTTCTGTAAAAATGTCGAAAATGGCGATTTTTTGCAAAACAGGAATGAGGGGACGAAGGGAAATTTTTCAAAAATGGCCGATTTTTTAGGCAAACTTTGCAAGGCCAAAAAAATAGGAAATACAAGCCGTATGACAGCCTAATTAGTATGGATGGAAAGCTAAACTAATGTAGATTTGTGCTATGCAAAAAACCCCATAAAAAACGAGCTATTAGAAGAGAAATAGCGATTTCTGTAAAAGTGTCGAAAATGGCGATTTTTCTCAAAAGAGCAAAGAGGGGACAAAGGGAAATTTTTCAAAAATGGCCGATTTTTTGGGCAATTTTTGGAAGGCCAAAAAAATAGGAAATACAAGCCGTATGACAGCCTAATTAGTATGGATGGAAAGCTAAACTAATGTAGATTTGTGCTATGCAAAAAACCCCATGAAAAACGAGCTATTAGAAGAGAAATAGCGATTTCTGTAAAAGTGTCGAAAATGGCGATTTTTCTCAAAAGAGCAAAGAGGGGACAAAGGGAAATTTTTTAAAAATGGCCGATTTTTTGGGCAATTTTTGCAAGGCAAAAAAAAATAGGAAATACAAGCCGTATGATAGCCTAATTAGTATGGATGGAAAGCTAAACTATTGTAGATTTGTGCTATGCAAATAACCCAATGAAAAACGAGCTATTAGAACAGAAATAGCGATTTCTGTAAAAATGTCGAAAATGGCGATTTTTTGCAAAACAGGAATGAGGGGACCAAGGGAAATTTTTCAAAAATGGCCGATTTTTTAGGCAAACTTTGCAAGGCCAAAAAAATAGGAAATATAAGCCGTATGATAGCCTAATTAGTATGGATGGAAAGGTAAACTATTGTAGATTTGTGCTTTGCAAAAACCCTCATGAAAAACGAGCTATTAGAAGAGAAATAGCGATTTCTGTAATAGTGTGGAAAATGGCGATTTTATATGAAACAGCAAAGAGGGGACAAAGGCAAATTTTTCAAAAATGGCCGATTTTTTACGCAAACTTTGCAAGGCCAAAAAAATAGGAAGTACAAGCCATATGATAGCTTAATTAGTATGGATGGAAAGCTAAACTATTGTACATTTGTGCTATGCAAAAAACGCCATGAAAAACGAGCTATTAGAAGAGAAATAGCGATTTCTGTAAAAGTGTCGAAAAAGGCGATTTCTTATAAAACAGCAAAGAGTAGACCATGGCAAATTTTTCAAAAATGGGCGATTTTTTACGCAAACTTTGCAACGCCAAAGAAATAAGAAGTACAAGCCGTATGATAGCTTAATAAGTATGGATGGAAAGCTAAACTATTGTAGATTTGTGCTATGCAAAAAACCCCATGAAAAACGAGCTATTAGAAGGGAAATAGCGATTTCTGTTAAAGTGTCGAAAATGGCGATTTTTCGCAAAACAGCAAAGAGGGGACCAAGGCAAATTTTTCAAAAATGGCCGATTTTTTAGGCAAACTTTGCAAGGCAAAAAAAATAGGAAATACAAGCCGTATGATAGCCTAATTAGTATGGATGGAAAGCTAAACTATTGCAGATTTGTGCTATTCAAAAAACCCCATGAAAAACGAGCTATTAGAAGAGAAATAGCGATTTCTGTAAAAGTGTCGAAAATGGCGATTTCTTATAAAACAGCAAAGAGGGGACCATTGCAAATTTTTCAAAAATGGCCGATTTTTTACGCAAACTTTGCAAGGCCAAAAAAATAGGAAGTACAAGCCGTATGATAGCTTAATTAGTATGGATGGAAAGCTAAACTATTGTAGATTTGTGCTATGCAAAAAACCCCATGAAAAACGAGCTATTAGAAGAGAAATAGCGATTTCTGTAAAAGTGTCGAAAATGGCGATTTTTCGCAAAAAAGCAAAGAGGGGACCAAGGAAAATTTGTAAAAAATGGCTGATTTTTTAGGCAAAGTTTGCAAGGCCAACAAAATAGGAATTACAAGCCTATGATAGCCTCCTTAGTATGGATGGAAAGCTAAACTATTGTAGATTTGTGCTATGCAAAAAACCCCATGAAAAACGAGCTATTACAACAGAAATAGGGATTTCTGTAAAAATGTCGAAAATGGCGATTTTTTGCAAAACAGGAATGAGGGGACGAAGGGAAATTTTTCAAAAATTGCCGATTTTTTAGGCAAACTTTGCAAGGCCAAAAAAATAGGCAACACAAGCCGTATGATAGCCTAATTAGTATGGATGGAAAGCTAAACTAATGTAGATTTGTGCTATGCAAAAAACCCCATGAAAAACGAGCTATTAGGAGAAAAAAAGCGATTTCTCTAAAAGTGTCGAAAATGGCGATTTTTCGCAAAAAAGCAAACAGGGGACCAAGGGAAATTTTTCAAAAATGGCCGATTTTTTAGGCAAACTTTGCAAGGCTTAAAAAATAGGAAGTACAAGCCGTATGATAGCTTAATTAGTATGGATGGAAGCTAAACTATTGTAGATTTGTGCTATGCAAAAAACCCCATTAAAAACAAGCTAGTAGAAGAGAAATAGCGATTTCTGTAAAAGTGTCGAAAATGGCGATTTTTCGCAAAACAGCAAAGAGGGGACCAAGGGAAATTTTTCAAAAATTGCCGATTTCTTAGGCAAACTTTGCAAGGCCAAAAAAATAGGAAATACAAGCCGTACGATAGCCTAATTAGTATGGATGGAAAGCTAAACTATTGTAGCTTTGTGCTATGCAAAAAGCCCCATGAAAAACGAGCTATTAGAAGAGAAATAGCGATTTCTGTTAAAGTGTCGAGAATGGCGATTTTTCGCAAAACAGCAAAGAGGGGACCAAGGGAAATTTTTCAAAAATGGCCGATTTTTGAGGCAAACTTTGCAAGGCAAAAAAAATAGGAAATACAACCCGTATGATAGCCTAATTAGTATGGATGGAAAGCTAAACTATTGTAGATTTGTGTTATGCAAAAAACCCCATGAAAAACGAGCTATTAGAAGAGAAATAGCGATTTCTTTAAAAGTGTCGAAAATGGCGATTTTTTGCAAAACAGCAAAGAGGGGACCAATGGAAATTTTTCAAAAATGGCCGATTTTCTGGGCAAACTTTGCAAAGCCAAAAAAATAGGAAATACAAGCCGTATGATAGCCTAATTAGTATGGATGGAAAGCTAAACTATTGTAGATTTGTGCTATGCAAAAAACCCCATGAAAAACGAGCTATTAGGAGAAAAAAAGCGATTTCTCTAAAAGTGTCGAAAATGGCGATTTTTCGCAAAAAAGCAAAGAGGGGACCAAGGGAAATTTTTCAAAAATGGCCGATTTTTTAGGCAAACTTTGCAAGGCCAAAAAAATAGGAAATACAAGTCGTATGATAGCCTAATTAGTATGGATGGAAAGCTAAACTATTGTAGATTTGTGCTATGCAAAAAAGCCCATGAAAAACGAGCTATTAGAAGAGACAAAGCGATTTCTGTAAAAGTGTCGAAAATGGCGATTTTTCGCAAAACAGCAAAGAGGGGACGAAGGGAAGTTTTTCAAAATTAGCCGATTTTCTAGGCAAACTTTGCAAGGCCAAAAAAATAGGAAATACAAGCCGTATGATAGCCTAATTAGTATGGATGGAAAGCTAAACTAATGTAGATTTGTGCTATGCAAAAACCTCATGAAAAACGAGCTATTAGAAGAGAAATGGCGATTTCTGTGAAAGTGTGGAAAATGGCGATTTTGTGCAAAACAGCAAAGAGAGGACCAAGGGAATTTTTTCAAAAATGGCCGATTTTCTAGGAAAACTTTGCAAGGCCAAAAAAATAGGAAATACAAGCCGTATGATAGCCTAATTTGTACGGATGGAAAGCTAAACTATTGTAGATTTGTGCTATGCAAAAAACCCCATGAAAAACGAGCTAGTAGAAAAGAAATAGCTATTTCTGTAAAAGTTTCGAAAATGGCTATTTTTCGCAAAACAGCGAAGAGGGGACCAAGGCAAATTTTTCCAAAAAAGGCCGATTTTTTAGGCAAACTTTGCATGGCGAAAAAAATAGGAAATACAAGCCGTATGATAGCCTAATTAGTATGAATGGAAAGCTAAACTATTGTAGATTTGTGCTATGCAAATAACCCAATGAAAAACGAGCTATTAGAACAGAATTAGCGATTTCTATAAAAATGTCGAAAATGGCGATTTTTTGCAAAACAGGAATGAGGGGACCAAGGGAAATTTTTCAAAAATGACCGATTTTTTAGGCAAACTTTGCAAGGCCAAAAAAATAGGAAATATAAGCCGTATGATAGCCTAATTAGTATGGATGGAAAGCTAAACTATTGTAGATTTGTGCTTTTCAAAAAGCCTCATGAAAAACGAGCTATTAGAAGAGAAATAGCGATTTCTGTAAAAGTGTCGAAAATGGCGATTTTTTATAAAAGAGCAAAGAGGGGACCAAGGCAAATTTTTCAAAAATGGCCGATTTTTTAGGCAAACTTTGCAAGGCTAAAAAAATAGGAAGTACAAGCCGTATGACAGCTTAATTAGTATGGATGGAAAGCTAAACTATTGTAGCTTTGTGCTATGCAAAAAGCCCCATGAAAAACGAGCTATTAGAAGAGAAATAGCGATTTCTGTTAAAGTGTCGAGAATGGCGATTTTTCGCAAAACAGCAAAGAGGGGACCAAGGGAAATTTTTCAAAAATGGCCGATTTTTGAGGCAAACTTTGCAAGGCAAAAAAAATAGGAAATACAAGCCGTATGATAGCCTAATTAGTATGGATGGAAAGCTAAACTATTGTAGATTTGTGTTATGCAAAAAACCCCATGAAAAACGAGCTATTACAAGAGAAATAGCGATTTCTTTAAAAGTGTCGAAAATGGCGATTTTTTGCAAAACAGCAAAGAGGGGACCAATGGAAATTTTTAAAAAATGGCCGATTTTCTGGGCAAACTTTGCAAAGCCAAAAAAATAGGAAATACAAGCCGTATGATAGCCTAATTAGTATGGATGGAAAGCTAAACTATTGTAGATTTGTTCTATGCAAATAACCCAATGAAAAACGAGCTATTAGAAGAGAAATAGCGATTTCTGTAAAAGTGTCGAAATTGGCGATTTTTCATAAAACAGCAGAGAGGGGACCAAGGCAAATTTTTCAAAAATGACCGATTTTTTAGGCAAACTTTGCAAGGCCAAAAAAATAGGAAGTACAGGCCGTATGATAGCCTAATTAGTATGGATGGAAAGCTAAACTATTGTAGATTTGTGCTATGCAAAAAACCCCATGAAAAACGAGCTATTAGAAGAGAAATAGCGATTTCTGTAAAAGTGTCGAGAATTGCGATTTTTCGCAAAACAGCAAAGAGGGGACGAATGCAAATTTTTCAAAAATGGCCGATTTTTTAGGCAAAGTTTGCAAGGCCAAAAAAATAGGAAATATAAGCCGTATGATAGCCTAATTAGAATGGATGGAAAGCTAAACTATTGTAGATTTGCGCTTTGCAAAAGCCTCATGAAAAACGAGCTATTAGAAGAGAAATAGCGATTTGTGTAAAAAGTGTCGGAAATGGCGATTTTTTTATAAAACAGCAAAGAGGGGACGAAGGCAAATTTTTCAAAAATGGCCGATTTTTACGCAAACTTTGCAAGGCCAAAAAAATAGGAAGTACAAGCCGTATGATAGCCTAATTAGAATGGATGGAAAGCTAAACTATTGTAGATTTGTGCTTTGCAAAAAGCCTCATGAAAAACGAGCTTTTAGAAGAGAAATAGCGATTTCTGTAAAAGTGTCGAAAATGGCGATTTTTCGCAAAAAAGCAAAGAGGGGAGAAAGGAAAATTTGTAAAAAATGGCTGATTTTTTAGGCAAACTTTGCAAGGCCAAAAAAATAGGAAATATAAGCCGTATGGTAGCCTAATTAGTATGGATGGAAAGCTAAACTATTGTAGATTTGTGCTATGCAAAGAACCCCGTGAAAAACGAAATATTAGAAGAGAAGTAGCGATTTCTGTAAAAATGTCGAAAATGGCGATTTTTTGCAAAACAGGAATGAGGGGACGAAGGGAATCTTCTCAAAAATGGCCGATTTTTTAGGCAAACTTTGCAAGGCCAAAAAAATAGGAAGTACAAGCCGTATGATAGCCTAATTAGAATGGATGGAAAGCTAAACTATTGTAGATTTGTGCTTTGCAAAAAGCCTCATGAAAAACGAGCTTTTAGAAGAGAAATAGCGATTTCTGTAAAAGTGTCGAAAATGGCGATTTTTCGCAAAAAAGCAAAGAGGGGACAAAGGAAAATTTGTAAAAAATGGCTGATTTTTTAGGCAAACTTTGCAAGGCCAAAAAAATAGGAAATATAAGCCGTATGATAGCCTAATTAGTATGGATGGAAAGCTAAACTATTGTAGATTTGTGCTATGCAAAAAACCCCGTGAAAAACGAACTATTAGAAGAGAAATAGCGATTTCTGTAAAAGTGTCGAGAATGGCGATTTTTCGCAAAACAGGAAAGAGGGGACCAAGGGAAATTTTTCAAAAATGGCCGATTTTTTAGGCAAACTTTGCAAGGCCAAAAAAATAGGAAATACAAGCCGTATGATAGCCTAATTAGTATGGATGGAAAGCTAAACTATTGTAGATTTGTGCTATGCAAATTACCCAATGAAAAACGAGCTATTAGAACAGAAATAGCGATTTCTGTAAAAATGTCGAAAATGGCGATTTTTTGCAAAACAGGAATGAGGGGACGAAGGGAATCTTCTCAAAAATGGCCGATTTTTTAGGCAAACTTTGCAAGGCCAAAAAAATAGGAAATATAAGCCGTATGATAGCCTAATTAGTATGGATGGAAAGCTAAACTATTGTAGATTTGTGCTATGCAAAAAGCCTCATGAAAAACGAGCTATTAGAAGAGAAATAGCGATTTCTGTAAAAGTGTCGAAAATGGCGATTCTTCGCAAAACAGCAAAGAGGGGACCAATGCAAATTTTTCAAAAATGGCCGATTTTTTAGGCAAACTTTGCAATGCCAAAAAAATAGGAAATTAATTTGAACTCGTATTAATTAGTTTGGATGGAAAAAAAAAAGGAATAGTTCAAAAGTTGGTATTACTTTTGTTGGTTTACAACGGCATTGTGGGTAATTGTTATGGAGGGAGAAAATAGAAAGGTTGGGGGTATTTTTAATTCGTGCTGAGGCGTCCAGTCCTATTGATGAAAAACTTAGGTGTATAGATTAGTTGTGAAGGAAAACTTTGAGAAATGTGACCAATAGGACTTTAAATATCTTCAGATTGGTAAGAGAGATAACCTCGCTTATGACCGCTTCCAGAGTCTTTTCGACGAACCACTTTGGCGTATCTTTTACATTGAGACCATCTCTCACCTTTGGTTTCTTTCAAAGGCTTTCCTTTACCCTCTATTCCTGCTTTATGATGCTAGAATGGGAGCTTCTGAAGACACAACCCGCACTTACATTATTTCGAATTCTCAACGTACCTGTGTTTCAGATGGTCACGTCGGGAAGAAACAACAACTTTCCTTCCCAAACTGCCCTTGGGCCATGTTATGTTGGGTGTTGGGTGTTTGTTTTAATTTATTGTAATATTATAGTTTTTTGTTTTGTTTTCATGTTTGCTCTTCGTACACAATGTATATGTCAAGCGCATACTTTGAAATTTCTACTGATGTCTCACATGATTTTTTTTGCTATCATACATTTAGTGAAGTCTACGACCTTTGGGGCAACGTCACGCCTAGAGTCACACAACTCTGGTAAACGTTCTTGTTCCAGAAAGACGATTGAGTACTTGAGTTTATGCGGAGGTGAGCAAAGGACTTCCAAGTAAGGTCTTAAGTTTTTAGGGGGCGAAATCAAACATGCAGTCGGTACCTGGAGTTTTTTTTTCTTTGAAGGTTTTATCAAGTGAAGTATATCCGAAAAATAAAAATTCACGAACAGCGACTTCGTCAAAAGTAAATTCCCTGCCATTGGAAATCCCGCCACTGGAGAGGAAAGCTGAGAATTCTAGCCCAGGTTTAGGGAAAGACACGAACCATGCATACAATCTTTTTTATCCACATAAGAACGTTGGATTTTAGAGCTGCGACTATAAATTAAATATATATATAGCTTTATAATTTGTATTCTTTGTTTGTTTTCAAAGTATGCATAGTTCGTCGTCCCTAAGCTTTTGAGTTAATTACTTAAGACGAGATTTTTTTGAAAATCGAGCAATAAAGCGCGCCAGCGGCCAAAAATCCCATAAGAGCTTGCGCGCATCTTACTTACAGATCCGGACTTGTACCGTCGGCCATATTAGGGCCGTTTATACGAGAGAAAATAAGCCGCGGCTAACTCTAGCCGCGGCTTACGTAAGCCACGAACACCCCGTATAAATGGTACAAAATCCACGTTCACGGCTTTCTCAAGCCGCGGGTTATCCTGGCCGGGGAGTTTATACTCGTATAAATAGTTCCTTTCGCGGCTTACGTAAGCCGCGACCAGAGTTAGCCGCGGCTTATTTTCTCTGGTATAAACGGCCCTATTGTGTCGCGGTGGAAGAGCACATAGAAGTTGTGTTGAGTGCAAGCGATTAGCCAACCATTTTACACAGGTATTTCATTAAGTCACTTCGGAAAGATCTGTAAAGCTTTGAAAAACGTTTTGAAGCGGTGAATTTATCGTATTTAGTGTAACCTTCTTACAAGGTTATAACAGTACGCAAATTGTTCGAAAAGATCTTTCTGCCGTAAGATTTCGAGTTCTCCGACTCTAATAAGTGATCCAGTCTAGAATTAGTGTGTCAAGACTTGCTTTTGGACTATCTTGAGACTGCAAACCTAGGATGAATTCTTATTATACTTCTATTAAAATAGTGTGAACAGTTCTTGTCATTGCCTTGTCTGTGACCGGTGATCTTATATTCGAGTTAGAGGTAGTCAAGTTGATGTGGAAGCAGCTTCTGTCACTTGCGTTACGGTTCGGTGTACTCTATCGCTAGACCTTGCAAAAGGTAATTTTGTCTTTAGAGTTGATTTTCAGCTTATCTCCCGCACACTTCTTTCGTAAAAAGATTCGTGAGACCCCCAGTGTTTAAGTGTTTCCTTTTCAGTTCCCCCTTTAAAATTACACATTAAGATTGTGTTCAGCTTCGCTTCAATTGTCAGCTTTCAATTTCGATTGTTGAGTTGAATTTATCATAAAATTTGCCACAAATGTTTCATTTTCCAATTCACTAGAGTTAAGTCTAGCTTATATCAAAGTTAAAAAAAAAAGTTATTGAAGGTTTGATCTTTGTGAAGAATTGAAAAAAAAAAAAAAAAGAAAGAAACTAGTCCCAGCTGAGCCTCAGAGATTGTAAACAATGTCTTCATCAGTACTTACTTATAGTATATGTAAAAAACCTACAAGGAAGAATCTCGTCCCATAAATGATGTTAAAGGAAAAATGTCAAGCCTGTAGGAATGCCACTATCCGCCTCTGATGTTCAGCGTCCAAATGCACAACTCCCCTGTACAAGCTAAAACATTTAAAGTCACTACCAAAGTCCACTTATGTCCAGGTTTGACCCTGATTAGATACACGCCCAATTTTGACATCCAACACAGTGTCCCTTTAAGTCTAAGCATTTGCTACCTATTTTCAACTATAAGGTAAGGGTAAAGGTCAGCATTATTTTTAGCTTTGGGTAAATGCAGCAGTTAATCTCTACTTAAAGAGCAGCATTTGGGGGACACTTTGTGACATAAATTGTCTGTATTCTGAGACACAAGTGATGTTGAAGTTGGCGAGAAGAGCAAGGGGACACTTCGTGACGCTTATTGAAATCCACTTGGATCTAATTAGGGTCAAACCTGGACATATCTCCCTAAGTCAGTAGATGATTTGTTCCCTGAAGCTAAGAAAACTTTTTTGGAAAAAAAGTTTGGCTGTGTGGCCCTCATAAGCAGTTTAAGGTGCTGTGGTGCATGTTATGTAAGGTTGCACAGGCTGTCACCCAGTGTAAACAAAAGTGTTCCACATTCCCTGTCTGCAAACAATTCTATTCAAAATCAAGTTGGTTGTGCCCCAGTGTCATATGAACTGACGTCAAAGCGAACTCAGCGGAGGATTTGAAACAAACTTTAAAACTGCGCAAGGTAAAAAGTGGCTGAACTTAAAACAGAAGTTGAAAACATGGGTGGCTCAAATGAACAGATCTGCTAGGAAATTCTTGAAGGCCAATTTGATGGGGTAAACTTTCCTTCTTTTAACTCCCATGGTAAAATTCTACCATACATATTCTACCTTACTAGTTGGTTTTTCAGTTTATTTGGATTGGTAATGAAAAGATGAACACAATTCAAGGATCTCCCAAGCCCGCGAAACTGAAAACATGCCACACTGTCATGCTTGTATAACAGGGTAAAAGTTACTACTGGTAACCCTGCAAAATACAGTAAAGACCCACACATAAGAACCTCGAATTTTCGAGGTCAGGCTGAGCAGGTTCTAACATTTTAGGCTATTTTTTCATAATTCAGGCTGATTACATGTAGTTTCTTAATAGGTTCTTATTTCTCAGAGGAACAACAATAAATTTCTATATTTTATTCATAAGATATGTAGACAGTATTGCACTGTAGCTTTATGGAAAACATATTTCTAGAGAAAATCCTATAAAATGCCAATCAAAGAAAAAATATACACAATAGACCTAATCGGCTAACTCAATGTTGTACCCAATTCAAATCTCCCGAGATTAAGATTCTTTGTGTATTGTATTTGCATTATAATGTACCATTCATAATATTATTATAATGATATCGAAATACCTGAAACAAAACGTTTTATTCCCAAAGGGTTTGAATTGGGTACAACATTGAGTTAGCCGATTAGGTCTATAACAGGAGTTTTCTTGAGGGTGATTTTTTTGTAAAAGTACCTCTTTTTCTTTGCCAGGCTCAGCAGGTTCTTCTATTTTTGGGTATTTTTAAAATGCCAAATTTCAGCCTGTACTAGGTTGAACTTCTTATATGTGAGTTTGTACTGTATGCATTATTCCTTATAATAGAAAACTAATCCAGGCTATGAAGAGTACTCTTTTTGCGTTCTAATAATCAGATCAGAGTCAGTAATTATTACTGACTAATTCAACGTCAGGACATTTTTCCTTTACCTTTGATAAAAAAATAAGATCACAATATTTTTCACCTCTATCAGTACTTTGCACGAATACTGGCTTTAGCAATGTTTTGGAAACATGATTGTAAACATGCGAACCTCACCCTCTAGGAGGTGTTTCTTACTAGAAGTAAAAAGTAAAAG
>NC_090879.1:4006729-4021729 GCF_036669935.1 Montipora foliosa
TCACTTTTGGCCATTTCTTTGCTATTGTCTGCAAAACAACAACGTGAAATAGCCAAATTTCAGGTTTTATGAAATACGTCAGCCCTTGAAGATAAATTTTCATTTTCTCCCCTGTTCCCGACCAGTGTCATTCTTGAGGAACTGCTACACCCTTGTCATATTAAAAGCTTGAAATAGTCATCAAGTGATTACAATAACGCTAATTATATTTTGAGATGATGTACATGACATAGTACTCATTGCTGTCACTGTTATCGTTGCTTAAGTTGGATTTTTTCAGTCTTCACAATTAAAAGTTGCTGCTTAGTAATGCTTAGTACTGCACAGTAATCTCCAACTCCCACATAATTTCAATTTCCACACTTTAAATATATAAACGTGACATTTCATATAATGTTTTTATTCTTCATCATTCTATTTACTGTTTCCTTCAAGATGAAACCTGTTTTAAAAGTAAAAATTGTAAGGTATTTCAATCCTTGCATTTGATTCCTGTTGGCAAGAATGTGCATGGTGTACTAGATAATCAAGGACTTTATGCATGCAATTTTCGGTTGGTTGGTTGGAAGATCATTGCCCTGCGGAACTCAAAGTGGTAACTCAATCTCATTGAGCCCCCAAATTGTTTCACTGCATTGTTTCATATTCATTGCTTACAGTTCATTGATCCACTGGTAAGAGCAGTAAGGGTTTTTTTTCTTTTATGCATATATATAAAATGTACAATTAGTAGGAATTTCATATGTCTTTGAATAATTGATTTTAATTATTGAAATTATTTTAACTGCAAATTTAAAGCACCTTTTCTGTCTATAATATAATAATATTTTACACTTTTTGAGCTATATTCCATGGTTGTCTAGAGAATATATAGTTACCATGATAGTAGCATTACCATAACTAATGTAATCAAATCTTTAATGGTATGCATTTAAAGTCTCAAATTTTTACTAAGGAGTTTCAACAAGTTAGTAGTTGATGCTTTCTTGAAGCAACCTTTTTTTGGCACATATTTCATTGGGCAGGTAACTTTGGGTCCTTAGTTGTCCACTTGGGCAAATGAAATTTCTGAGTAGGATGTATAAGCTCAATGTAAACTCTTCAAAGAATTAATAGGGTTTTTTTACAGAAATCCATAGCTTCGATCAACAATTGTGACAAAACTAAAAATAGAAAATTGAACTTAAGGCTGCATGATCATTTCTGCAGTGAATTTACAGGTAAGCAAAAGTACTTTTGGTCTACATTTACATGAATTTAAGAAACTAATAGAATCCTTGAGGTGCTAACAAAATAAGCGTTGGTCAAAAAGCATAAAATTTTACTATCGATATCGCGCAATCATGATCATCCCTTGTCCAGTCGAACCAACTACTCAAATGGCCGCATTTTGTCACATCAGCCAATTAATCTATAATGATCTGGAAAGTGCCAAGTTTTCTGCTGTGGTGAGATTTAAAAAATTAAAATGTACTGAATGTATGCTTTGTGATTTATCTAATGGTGTTTTTTTAGTAAAACACAAAGAATATAATTTGGTAGTCCAGCTATTTTTGAGTGCGTCTGAACAGCTCACTTTTATCTGCATGAGATGTGCTACTTTATACAGACAACTTGTTACTATTCTGCATGCAAAACAACACCTCCATTACACACAAATGTTAAGGTCATTGTATGTTATTAGCACATCTAAATGAGCAGCAGCATTGTAAGAAAGAACTAGATCTAAGTGACCCCAGCTTGAACACAGACGGTCCTCTGACACCAGCCATGGAATCTCAGACAGCGACCCGGTTATGATATCAGTAACATCTTAACAGTCACAATACAGTAATTTGCTGAATTGTATTCAGCCTGTATTCAACAAAGTTGACTACTGTATCTGTGTGCAATGACCCATTAGAATGTACGACACATGACCTGGGATTGGTTGATGATCACGGCTATGCGGGCCTCGGGAAGCGCAAAAATGATACAAGCACCAAGTGGAGCGCGCTAAACTCTCCACCCAGCTTGGGGTCCAATGAGTGGCATCTTTTGGCCATCCTTCCTTATTTGATATTCATTTTAGGAAACAGGCGGCTTGAAGAGAGGTGTTGCTTTTGCATCGACCTGAATATTCAACTTCAACGAGAAACCCTGTGCATCAGATGTCTCTTTCATAGGTGGAAGACCACGCCGCCTTAACATTACAGTCATCTTTATTTCCTAACTTTGGCAGTTTTTTTTCGTACATACTTTGTTCCTGTTCTGAGATATTTTGTGTTGTTTTTGAATATCCTGGAAGGAGATGTTTATTAACAGACCTTTTGTCTATTCTGCACTGCAAAACAACACCTTCATTACACGCAGATGTGAAGGTCATCGTATGTTATTAGAGACTCTAAATGAGCAGCAGCATTGTAAGAAAGAACTAGATCTAAGTGACCCCAGCTTGAACACAGACGGTCCTCTGACACCAGCCATGGAATCTCAGACAGCGACCCGGTTATGATGCCAGTAACATCTTAACAGTCACAATACAGTAATTTGCTGAATAGTATTCAGCCTGTATTCAACAAAGTTGACTACTGTATCTGTGTGCAATGACCCGTTAGATTGTACGACACATGACCTGGGATTGGTTGATGATCACGGCTATGTGAGCCTCGGGAAGCGCGAAAGTGATACAAGCACCAAGTGGAGCGCGCTAAACTCTCCACCCAGCTTGGGGTCCAATGAGTGGCATCCTTTAGCCATCCTTCATTATGTGATATTCATTTTAGGAAAAAGGCGCTATGAAGAGAGGTGTTGCTTTTGCATCGACTATTGAACTTCAGCGAGAAACTCTATGCATCAGATGCCTCTTTGATAGGTGCAAGACTACGCTGCCTTAACATTACAGTTATCTTTATTTCCTAACTTTGGCAGCTTTTTTTTCTTTCATACTTTGTTCCTGTTCTGAGATGTTTTATGTTGTTTTTGAATATCTTGGAAGGAGATGTTTATTAACAGTCCTTTTATCTATTCTTTACTGCAAAACAACACCTCCATTACACGCAAATCTGAAAATCATTGTATGTTATTAGAGACTCTAAATGAGCAGCAGCATTGTAAGAAAGAACTAGATCTAAGCGACCCCAGCTTGAGCACAGACGGTCCTCTGACACCAGCCATGAAAAATCAGACAGCGACCCGGTTATGATGCCAGTAACATCTTAACAGTCACAATACAGTAATTTGCTGAATTGTATTCAGTCTGTATTCAACAAAGTTGACTACTGTATCTGTGTGCAATGACCCGTTAGATTGTACGACACACGACCTGGGATTGGTTGATGATCACGGCTATGTGGGCCTCGGGAAGTGCGAAAGTGATACAAGCACCAAGTGGAGCGCGCTAAACTCTCCACCGAGCTTGGGGTCCCGTGATTGGCATCTTTTGGCCATCCTTCCTTATTTGATATTCATTTTATAGGAAACAGGAGGCTTGAAGAGAGGTGTTGCTTTTGCATCGACGTGAATATTCAACTTCAACGAGAAACTCTATGCATCAGATATCTCTTTCATAGGTGCAAGGCCACGCCGCCCTATTTTTACAGTCATCTTTATTTCCTAGCTTTATCAGTTTTTTTTCTTACATACTTTGTTCCTGTTCTGAGACGTTTTATGTTGTTTTTGAATATCCTGTAAGGAGATGTTTATTAACAGTCCTTTTATCTATTCTTTACTGCAAAACAACACCTCCATTACATGCAAATCTGAAAATCATTGTATGTTATTAGAGATCCTAAATGAGCAGCAGCATTGTAAGAAAGAACTAGATCTAAGTGACCCCAGCTTGAACACAGACGGTCCTCTGACACCAGCCATGGAATCTCAGACAGCGACCCGGCTATGATGCCAGTAACATCTTAACAGTCACAATACAGTAATTTGCTGAATTGTATTCAGCCTGTATTCAACAAAGTTGACTACTGTATCTGTGTGCAATGACCCGTTAGATTGTACGACACATGACCTGGGATTGGTTGATGATCACGGCTATGTGGGCCTCGGGAAGCGCGAAAGTGATACAAGCACCAAGTGGAGCGCGCTAAACTCTCCACCCAGCTTGGGGTCCAATGAGTGGCATCCTTTGGTCAGCCTTCATTATTTGATATTCATTTTAGGAAAAAGGCGCTATGAAGAGAGGTGTTGCTTTTGCATCGACTATTCAACTTCAACGAGAAACTCTATGCATCAGATGTCTCTTTGATAGGTGCAAGACTACGCCGCCTTAACATTACAGTTATCTTTATTTCCTAACTTTGGCATTTTTTTTCTTTTATAATTTGTTCCTGTTCTGAGATGTTTTATGTTGTTTTTGAATATCCTGGAAGGAGATGTTTATTAACAGTCGTTTTATCTATTCTTTACTGCAAAACAACACCTCCATTACACGCAAATCTGAAAATCATTGTATGTTATTAGAGACTCTAAATGAGCAGCAGCATTGTAAGAAAGAACTAGATCTAAGCGACCCCAGCTTGAACACAGACGGTCCTCTGACACCAGCCATGGAATCTCAGACAGCGACCCGGTTATGATGCCAGTAACATCTTAACAGTCACAATACAGTAATTTGCTGAATTGTATTCAGCCTGTATTCAACAAAGTTGACTACTGTATCTGTGTGCAATGACCCGTTAGATTGTACGACACACGACCTGGGATTGGTTGATGATCACGGCTATGTGGGCCTAGGGAAGCGCGAAAGTGATACAAGCACCAAGTGGAGCGCGCTAAACTCTCCACCCAGCTTGGGGTCCCGTGATTGGCATCTTTTGGCCATCCTTCCTTATTTGATATTCATTTAAGGAAACAGGCGGCTTGAAGAGAGGTGTTGCTTTTGCATCGACCTGAATATTCAACTTCAACGAGAAACTCTATGCATCAGATGTCTCCTTTATAGGTGCAAGAGCATGCCGCCTTAAGATAACAGTCATCTTTATTTCCTAACTTTGGCAGTTTTGTTTCACATGTTTACGTGGTATGCATTAGAGAAAGTACTATGCAGTTATCACCAGGGTGATCATTGTCAAAGTTTATGCTCATTGACACACTATCGCTAGTAGCAGTCACTTGTAATATCACAGCAAACTGGTAAAATGCTCAAGTTTTGTTGTTTTTTAAACGAAACCCATCTTTCCAGAAAATGTTCAGGAACAATGTACATGTAGTTTGTTAAACCCTTGCCTGCCACCAATGTGCTTGGGTTTGATTCCCATAAAGGCAACGAGCCTGGTGCTTTGGCTGACATCTTGGTTTTTGTTTGTGTTGTCACATTTATTTCCAAGTCAAGTTTATTAACTTGCCATTTCACTATTACATTCTTAATGGCTACACTATCCCGCAAATAGCATATGCTAATCTAGGCCGTTAGTGTTTTTATCTAAATATGTACAAAGAAGTCTTAAATAGTAAAATACTAAATTAATTAATTAGTTGATTAAAAGCAAAAAGATAATTAACCAAAACAAAAAAGATGAATTAATTGATATTGACATTTTTAGAGAACAACGGAAAATGAGTCTTAACATACTGAATTACTGATATGATGACAAAGTTTATAAATTACTATGTACGATATCTCTATTCAGCTAGAAGAGGTAATTTTTGAATCAGGGTATTAAGATCAACATAAGTATCCTCATGCTCTAAAAACCGCAGTCATTTTGTTTTAGACAATTTTTAAAGAAAAATCTCCTCTTTTTTGCAAGTATTGAGTAAACTTTTTTTTTCCATATTTTACATCCACTCCGCGAGAAGGACTGACCCTGTTGATGTAACCTTGAAAATTTCTCAATAAAATTGCCCGCTTTCGCTGATTGAGTGTTATAGGAATGTATAGAATCAATGTTAGTTAAAAGCTCTATCAAGTTTATAGGTGCAGTTTTGCAATGGATATCATGCAATAGAGTTGATATAGCTTTGTAATAGATCATGTCCACAGGAAGAATGTCAGCACGTATGAATGAAGGTATAGCATGCTCCCTTTTATTTGCAAAGTAAATTAAACGCAGAGCTCGCTTCTGGAGGATTAGAATTTTATTAAGATTAGCCTTAGAAGTCTGGCCCCAGGCCAGTAGTCCGCAAGAAATGTATGGGTGTATTAAAGAGCGATAAATATTTAAAAGAATGGAAGTTGGTACAAAGTGTCTGAGTCGTGAAATAATGCCGATAGTTTTACTTGTTTTAAGCGCAATGTAGTCTATATGAAATTTCCAGGAGAGATTATTGTCAATCAATACACCAAGATACTTGACAAAATATTTACGTTCAAGTTTCTTCATCATGTTGTTCTCATTGTCAAATACTTTAAGGTGAATATCGATTTTAGTCTTTTTTTGGTAAGGATGAAATTAGATTTATCAATATTGAGACTTTAAATTTGTTTGCTAACAGCCAGTCACAAACATTGTCTAGTTCTGTCTTTCGATACTTTCTAAGAATTTCAAATTTTTATCTGCGAAAAGCAAGGTTGTGTCATCCGGAAACAGGAAGAAATCAATTTGTTTTTGAAGAGGTTTGGAAATCATTGGTAGCGGAGCGCGGAGCACCATAGTTAAGAAAATATGGTAACCCATCGATGTGAGAAAATTTGGTTTTATAGCCATGACGTCATAAACGTACGTACAACATACGTACGTACGTCCGTCCGCCCCTTCATGTATGCCAATGGCTTGGCTAAATCTTGGCTAAATCTATATATTATACAATAGTAATATTAGCGAGCTTACGCAACAGGACGGCTGGAAGCCTCAGGACGGCAGAATGGCGAGAAAATGTTGCGCGAGACTGTGCATTCCCAATCTTACGCGACATTTTTTCGTCATTCTGCCGTCCTGAGTCTTTCAGCCGTCCTGTTGCGTAAGCTCGCTAATAATGGCCCGAGAACCGAGCCTGGGGTAAGCCACAGACTGCCTTTTCTTTTTTTGAAAGCTTTCCACCTGCTTGCGTTGTCTGACATCGACCGGAAAGATACGAGCAAAACCAGTTGTTGACAATGCCTCGTATCCCATAATTGTTCAGTTTATGAACCAATATTTCATGGTTAACAGTATCGGAAGCCATCTTTAAGTCCACAAATATCCCGCATGAAAAACGTTTCGCACCCATGTTTCCAAACTGGTTTCACCTGGTCTTAAAAGATGCAACTCCTTTAATCTGAATATTGGAGGAGCATAGCTCTAGTATGTCAGAGATCATGGGTGTGAACCCCACTGAGTGCCTTAATTTTTTTTTTCAGGCTTCTCACTTTGCAATTTCTCGACATCTAAATTCAGAGATCATTCCTTAATTTTATCTGTAATCCTCATACACATGGTAGCAGAACATTGTCTAGTTTCATTTAAATGACTCCTTTCCTTACATACTTGGTTCCTGATCTGAGATGTTTTATGTTGTTTTTGAATATACTGAAAGGAGATGTTTATTAACAGTCCTTTTTGTCTATCCTGCACTGCAAAACAACACCTCCATTAAACGCAAATCGGAAGGCCATTGTATATTATTAGAGAATCTAAACGAGCAGCAGCATTGTAAGTAAAAAGTAGATCTAATTGACCCTAGCTTGAACACAGAAGATAATCTGACACCAGTCATGGAATCTCAGACAGCGATTCGGTTATGATGCCAGTAACATCTTAACAGTCATGATACCGTAATCTGCTGAATTGTATTTAGCCCGTATTCAACAAAGTTGACTACTGTACCTGTGTGCAATGACCAGTTAGATTGTACGACACAGGACCTGGGATTGGTTGATGATCACGGCTATGTGGACCTCGGGAAGCGCGAAAGTGATACGAGCACCAAGTGGAGCGCGCTAAACTCTCCACCCAGCTTAGGGTCCCGTGAGTGGCATCTTTTGGCCATCCTTCCTTTTTTTTTTTTTCATTTTAGGAAAAAGGCAGCTTGAACAGAGGTGTTACTTTCGCATTAACCTGAGTAACCGTCTTTAACGAGAGAGTCGCTATACATTAGATGTCTCTTTTATAGTTCTTATACAAATTTGATGGTCAAAATTCTGGATAATTTTAATTGTGTGAGAAAAGTCTGACGAAAAATTATTTTGTATATGATTTCTTTGACATGCATTTGTTTGGATTTTCATTTGAAATATGTTTTCCATAAAACTACCGTGCAAACAAGGTAGGCATTTTTGTTGTTGAAAGTACAAGTGCTAAACCGGGATGTATTAGTCGTACAATACCTCTGCCAATGGTTACACTACGACAACCTCTGAAAAAAAAAAGAACCTTAAAAGAACCTAACCTGTCTATAGTACCGATCAGAATTAACCTAACATGGAACGCGTTCGCAAACGCGATCAAAACGAAACTTGAACGAGAAATGAAGCAGCAACAGAACGGATACGGAACGGTGGCAGGACGGATATGCAACAAACAAGTTCTCTTTAACCTGTTCTCTAGAACACGTTCTCATCTGCAGGAACGCGTTTTAGAGAACGTCCCGGCTTAGCGAGATTTACGTGTACTTTGTGAAGTCCACATTTGTTAGCATTAGGCGCGTGTCGCTTGACATCCGGCTCGGTTAAAAAAGGTATTGGTGTCCAAGCCCGTTACGAAATATGTAACGTAAAATTAAGCGCTTGATTTTAAGACTACAATTAGGAAACTGTAATAATCTGAAAACGGAGATGGAAAGTTTATTTCATGTGCATTTAGCTGGTAAAGAGAAAGCTTCAAAATATCTTTCTGTTTTCAATTAACAAGACAAAAAACCCGCACTTCAAATCAGCGAGAAAAGCTGAAGTGAATGAGATTGAGATGTTAGTGTAAATATTTTCTTTTTCTCAATATGGCCAAAAAGGCTTGGAAATTTACGTACACATTAGTTGGATAATACCGTTCATCCACAGACAATGAGTACTTTTAGAGTTGCAGGATCAGAACTAGCATTACGCGACTAGTTTTTGCACTAAATTTTTAACCATCACGCCAAAAATAAATTTAGCGCTTCGCTTAGCGTTCAAAGGGTTTGATCTGTGTTTGGTTCGTTTGGTTTGAATCGTTTGTAAAACACTGGGTTTCCTTCGCTTTCATCGTTCCTTTAAGATATTTCTTTTGTACATAACCGAAAATACACGTTAAAATTCCACTAGCCGTGAAATGCGCGCAAACAAAACAATTAGCTCGTTCTGCTAAACAAGTTTGGTTGCCTAGCACGTGACCATTTTTACCCAATACGTGACTAATTCTCTCACGCAAAGTACAAACTTTGAAAGGCTCTAAACCCTCGAAACCTTTAAAACGCTTTAAACCTTTATTTTTTTCCATTCTTTCAAACGATAGCTCCCGCGAAGCAAACGAACAATAGAAAGGTTAAAGCGATACAAACGATAGAAACGAAATTAAAAGTGCGATGTTTCGGATCAAAATGTAATTACGTCCAACGAAAAATTTTCGGGTTCCACCAACTTTGTCTTGGTGCTGTGCGCTAACAAAGCAAAATCAACAAAAGGAAAGTATCAAAATAAACAGCAGACGTAATAGACAAGCTTTTGTTTTCGGTATTATTTCAGATAAATACTTTGTAACAAAGAAATGACAGCTAAACGTCGGGTATTGTCGGTAAGCGTTTGACAACCAATACCGTGTGCAAGGCCAAGTTACGCAAGTCATCTTTTTGTCCTTGTTTTGCTCACTTTTTGTATGCAATCAAATATTATATTTTTGCACAATTGAAAAAGAAATCTTATTGATCACTGCAATAATTTAACTTTTTTTTTAAATATCTCTAGCGCAATAACCTCGTTTTAGCAAAAGACTAACTGCTTGACTCGAAGTTTAATACAATCCCATCTTCATCTCGCCGGCAGTGAATGTTTTTGTGAACGCGTTGAAAGGAACGCGTTCTTTTTCTGGTAAATGAGTTACATGGAACGCGTCCAATGGAACTACAAGAGTACAGAGCTGGAACGGATTCGTAACGGGTATCGAACGGATATAGAACGGATAAGGGAACGGAAATTGAACGAATATGTAACGCGTTCCGTTCAGTGTTCCCTGTTAGGTTAATTCGGAGCGGTACTTGTAAATTGTAAAAAAACTACCCTAAAACCGTTATACGTGGGTTTTTACTGTCTGTATTAAAGAAAGTACAGCTGTACTACTGAATGGTGACTGATGGTCTCACACAATACTATGGCACTCTTCTTAACAATTGTTAGTTGAATTTGATATGATTTGACGTCTCTACAGACCTCCCTGATACTTACAAAGGTTACTAAGGGTTGTTAAAGGAGAACGGAAGGCGAAAAAACAATTTTTAAAAGGTCATTCTTACGAAAGCACAGGATACGTTGTAATCTAATCGCTATGTTTTAGGATGTGAACTTACCATTTAACCTCATTCTAACAGCAAAAAGCTCCGTACTCGAACAATTTGAATATCCACCATTTTGGAAGCCATGTTGAAGGCTTGGGCGCATAGCAGGACATCACTGCGCACATAGAACAGCTTCAATGTGCCGTAGTTGGCTGTTCGAACAGAACAGTCAGAGTTTTCAATAGAGGGTAAGTTTCCATCGACTGCCCGTAAAAAAGAAAGCGCTTTTGAAGGAGTTACTAGTGGGTATAAAAGGGCAAATTTGCCCAAACTTAGCCAGTGTCACATTTGTTCGGAGCACTTCGAGAACGAGTGCTTCAAAAGTTAGAACCTCAATCTATGGCCCGGCAGAAAACATAAACGCGAGTTAAAGGAAGACGCTGTCCTGTCAATGTTTCCTCGTTAGGAAAAGAAAAGCAGAAGGCTTGCAAGTGAACGTCGCATAAATAAAGCTCCTCACGAAGAGGTAAATAGCGCTATAAAAGATTAAACGGTGGTCGCTGATATACAGTCATCACCAGATGATTTAACGCTATTTGTCTGAGATTTTTTTTCTATATGCGGACATGCTTGTATCAAAATTAAAATAAACACTTTCTTATAGTTTTCTCTAAAAATGTAGACTGTGTATCACATTTTGGATGAAGCCGATTGTAATTCACCTGAGTTCTGAGTTAGCTGCTTGTGCTGATGTCGAGACCTTTGTGTCCATTCTTCCCCGCTAGCAGAGGTCTCTCACGGCAAGGCAAAAATGAGGGAATATGTCCAAGGGTCAAGACACGCAAAGTTCACACGCTACTAAAAGAGCATCCGAAAGAGAAAAAGATCTATTGCTTGCTCAGCGATGTTGGAGGATTAACCGAGCTCAACGAAACGTTCGAAATAGATCTCAGCTGGCAAATCATTTGTGACCATTTGTTTACATAAGCTTACGCGTTATTTAGTTCTCTTGTGGTGCTCTCATTCCGCGCACTTGACACAAACCCTCGATAGCGGTCTCTATCGGACTTCCCTTTGTAAAAAAAAAATCGTTTGAAAGAGATGGTGCTGTGTTATACATCTACGATTCGGTTGATCTGCCTCTATGTCTGAACCAAAATAATATAGACAGGTTATATCGCAACCATTTCGCTGCCATTGGAGCCTGCCACGCACGCCACGACAAAATACGAAATAAATTAAATAATTTAATTTAATCACTTATATTGCGCACATTCCATTAATATGATCATGCGCGCATTAGAGGAAGTTGTTAAAATTCAATCCATTTAATCCAAAGACTGTCTTGTAGCATTCTACTACAGATATTCTCTTCGATCTTTAAGAGTATTCAAGTGTTGTAGCGCACATATTGTTCTTTGTAGGGCAAAGCCTGCGGTTTTTGGCCAAGGGCAATTCTCCATGCTCTTCGCTGTACTTTCTCTGTGGCACACCACCATGTATTTCCTCTTCGGCGCTCATCTTGACTCTAGTGAACATCGTCTTCCTCTAACTCCGGAACTGTGTCACATACGTTCAAAAGAATAAGGCTCGATCTCAGCCATAATCGAAGCTAATTTCAACCCGACACAAGATTCTTTAAAAATTTTGTTGACATAAAAAATCCATGTGCGCAGTGATGACACAACATGGAAGGGGGCATTCCTATTATGGAAGTAACCGGAAGAAAAGATATCCAAAATGGTGGACGTTCAATTTGGAAAAATGACCATGGGTTTTGGACTTTTTGCGTCACTTTCGAAAGGCAAAATTCACCTTTTCTTGCTTTTTACTACAAATCTAAGCAATTTCAGTAGTTTAAAGCTCTGATATAAATACTAACCCCTAGCCTTCCGTTCTGCTTTAAGTTCCGACTTGCTATTTAAACAAATGCGCTGAACACAGTGCGTGCCAAAACAAAGTTGAGAAGAGCCAAGACGCATTTGTTGTCATTTAATTAGGTGTGATGAAAGCATAAAATGTATTGGCACTTCTTACTGCGGTTATTCAAAAATAGGTGCAGCTATGACCAAGCGGATCCCATTTTGATACCATTACGCATTTATTGAGCAAAAGGAGTTCTCTGTCACTAGTGGCAGTAAGTTCTAATGTTTCAGCCAACTAGTAAAATTGCTTAGAAAAAGGCTATTTGTTTTAAGAAATGAAATGGGTTTTAACTTCAAACAAGATCTTATAACCGCGCTTTGAAAATTTATGTGTTTTCTTATCACTATAGTCACAATGTAGTACACATTCCAAAGCAGTCCTTGTTGATTCAGCGATGACTATAGACGCAAAATCACCTGATCAATCTGTAGCACAACTGGCAACAATGACTGCACACGAAGTTATTTCACCATCACTTATAGCCGAGGTGAAATCTCCGATTGCACCATTAGTCGTTGCCGTTGTAAAATCTCCGATGATGTAATGGTCTTAATTAATCTGGAACTTTCATCGGGATATGTATGGGTATGAACGATACGATAATAACAGTATTAACAACTTACAGCTTTCTTTCTTAAAAGTCACGATTAAATTTAATTGGTCTTTTACACGAGTAAAGGGGAAGCAAAGTAGTCACACGCGTCACATAATTCAAGAATTACGTTATCCACGGCTGGATGGGTAGAAGTCGCACACGTCAAAGGTGATAAATGCGTGCTTTTCCTTTTCTGGGATTGCCTTCACCCATTCTATGATGTTGTTAGTGCTTTTCCACAGGTTCACTTTGGTCGCATGGATGACCTCTTTGTTTATGAGGTCAAGGATTTTTTTTACTGAAACAAAGAGGTCATCCATGCGACCAAAGTGAACCTGTGGAAAGCACTAACAACACCATGGAATGGTTCAAGGCAATCCCAGAAAAGGAAAAGCACGCATTTTACAACGACTTCTACCCATCCATATCTGAAGACCTGTTACTGAAAGCATTAGATTATGCCTCCAAATTCAGTACAATCACCCAACAAGACCGCCACATCATCATCCACGCGAAAAAATCGCTCCTTTACCACCAAAACTCTCCATGGACCAAGAAGAACACAAACGACATGTTTGATGTTACAATGGGCTCATACGACGGAGCAGAAACGTGCGAATTGATAGGAACTTACATGATCTCCTTGATCGCATCCAAATTCAAAGATGAAGTTGGACTGTACCGTGACGGTGGTCTTGCAGTCTGCAAAGCCAACCCAAAAGAAATTGAAAAAACCAAAAAGGAAGTCAGCAATGTGTTTCAAGCAAATGGCCTAAAGATCACAGTCGATGCCAACAAAAAAATGGTCCATTTTCTTGAAGTAACCTTCGACCTTACAGATGGAAGCTACATTTGAACCATACATGAAGCCCAACAACAAACTATCGTACTTCCACCGGCAAAGCAACCACCCCCCAGCATTACTGAAAAACATACCACTCAACATCAACAAAAGACTAACCAACATTTCATCCAGCAAATAAGTATTGGACGAATCAAGTGCCCCTTACCAACACGCACTCAAAGAAAGTGGATATGACCACAAGCTACATGTAACATACAATCCAGAGCCCGCTCCGAAAAACAAAAGAAAGAGGAAAAGGGACATTACTTGGTACAAACCCCCTTTCGAAGCGTTAAAACCAACCTTGGTAGAAAATTCCTACATATCGTCGAAAAATGCTTCCAGAACAACCATCCGCTCTACAAGATTTTCAACAGACACACACTCAAGCTAAGCTACTCATGTATGCCAAACATGAAATCCATCATATCGTCACACAACAAACACGTTCTTTCAGATGCAAATACACCAGCACCGCAACCTGACACCTGCAATTGTAGCAAAAAGCCTGAATGCCTCTTGAAGGAAAATGCCTTCAAACTAACATAATACATCAAGCAACAGTTACCACTGAGACAACAACTGAAACCTACGTTGGACAAGCCACAAACTTCAAGGAACGCTACAGGAACCACAAAACATCCTTTCGACATTCAAACAGAAGAAATGAGACAGAGCTTTCCAAACATGTTTGGAACTTGCAAGACGCAAAGAAACCGTTTCAAATTAAATGGAAAAATCTTTGAAAATGTAGACCCTACAGCAACATTAGCAAGAAATGTAGTCTTTGTCTGAATGAAAAGTTCATAATCAGGTGTAAGAAAGAACTGTGTAGCCTTAACAGACGAAACGAATCAGCAAGTTCATGCCTCCACAGAAACCGATTATAATGTACTCCGGAACTTTAGAGTAACGTAAATTTAAAATACCGACATATACATGTAATCCCCTTATATCAAGTTTTGTTACCTAGCAGCTCCTTAAATGTAACGCATTTACTATAGCAACCATTCAAATTTCCTTATTTAACTGCCAGGTGTCCAATTTCAACAGTTCAGTCGTTAAAATTACCTGATGAGTGTGGTACTTGTACCGTACGAAACAGTTCTGTAGCATTAAAACGATGGTTACTCATGAAACCTAAACTTGTGTGAAGTCATAGATATTGCTCCTCAATCGATTGAGTTGAGCGCTCTACGAAATACGTTCCACTCAAAGAAAGAAATTATATACATATTGTGCAATACAGTGGGGAGAGTTGTTGATGGCCAACAATATGCTTGAGTTTGATCCCTGATCATTGTCAATTGCTCCAAACGTA